>NC_090755.1:81640030-81732530 GCF_036898095.1 Palaemon carinicauda
GAGAGTCGTTGTCACGGCACCTTTATAGTTTACGTAATAGATCCTGTTATATCAGGACAAGGAAGCTTCGCTGGCCGATAAAAGATATCTTAAAGATTACACCGTTGTGTTTCACTGTTATTATTATTATTATTATTATTATTATTATTATTATTATTATTTTCATTATTATTTTTGTTGTTGTTGTTGTTATTATTATTAATTGCAAAGCTACAACCCTAGTTGGAAAAAGCAGAATGCTATAAGCACAGGGGCTCCAACAGGGAAAATTGCCTAGTGAGAAAGGAAACAAGGAAAAATGAAATATTTTAAGAAGAGTAACAACATTAAAATAAATATCTCCTACATAAACTATAAAAATTTTAACAAACCAAGAGGAAGAGAAATGAGATAAAATAGTGTGCCCGAGTGTACCCTCAAGCAAGAGAACTCTAACCCAAAACAGTGGAAGACCATGGTAGAGAGGCTATGGCACTACCCAAGACTAGAGAACAATGGTTTGATTTGGGAGTGTCCTTCTCCTAGAAGAGCTGCTTACCATAGCTAAAGAATCTCTTCTACCCTTACCAAGGGGAAAGTGGCCACTGAACAATTACTTTTTTTTTTTTTTTTTTTTTTTTTTTGTAGATAAAGTATATCACGGTAGACCGCCTACTAAAGTAGTATTAGATGATCTATAGGTGAAGACTTCATTGTAATAATGTAAATATATCAGAAGTTCACAAGAATGAAGACGCCTTGTCTTGATTCTGTTTGTAAAACATAAATGTTATCATTCAAGCGTTTTAATTTAGTTGTAATTGTTAATTTCATGTTTAAATTCTTACCTCCGCCAACGAAGTTGGAAGGAGGTTTATGTTTTCACCCCCTGTTTGTGTTTGTAATTTGTGTGAGACTGTTTGTTTGTGAACAGTTTCCTGGCCACAATTTTAATCGTAGAGTAATGAAACTTGCAGTGATTAACTGTTATGTAAAAAAAACTGGAAACAATTAGATTTTGGAAGGTCAAGGTCACGGTCAAACAAAATTACCAATTCACGCAATCATTGTTGTCGCAGAGACTTCAAACTTGGTTGATATTTCAGTGTATGAAAATCCACGCCAATTAATAGCAAAAGGTTGAGTAATAGGCTTCCGCGGCGGAGGTCTGCGTTCTAGTGAATGCCCCTCTTGTAATAATATTATTATCATCGAATTAGTACAAGACTTGTTTTAATCGAATTTGTATAGAAAAAGAACATACCAGAGATAAAAATGTGTAACACACCTAATATGTATAGTTATTAAAACGATAGAGAAAACTGTTTGAGAATATAAAAGCAAATAGTTTTTTTTTTTTAATGATTTTCTGATTTCCTTTAGGGCGTTGAGAGATACAAGAATTTTAGGTAATGGAAATTTAATGCTGCTGTGATTTCCGATTTCTTGCATGAGGCAAACAGTCGATTGCAAGTCATCCTATCATTGTTCTCAAGAAGTGACTAAATTGTCCCACCCTCTTCTTAAACATCGCTTATTCTGTTAGGCTTTTCCTAGTATGATGTTGCAAGAAGAGCCCACTTCAGGGTTATTAGTTAGCTGTACTTAGTTAATTATGGGTGGTAGGTTAGCCAGGGCACCAGCCACCCGTTGAGATACTACCCGTAGAGGGTTATAGGGTCTTTTGACTGGCCAGACAGTACTCTCTAGTTACGGTTCATTTTCCTTTTGTCTACACATTCACCTAATAGTCTGGCCTATTCTTTACATATTCTCCTTGGCCTCATACACCTGACAACACTTGAGATTACCAAACAATTCTTCTTCACTCAAGAGGTTAACTATTGCAGTGTAATTATTCAGTGGCCACTTTCCTCTTGGTATGGGTAGAAGAGAGGCTGTAGCTATGGCAAGTACCTCTTCTAGGAGAAGGATACTCCAAAATCAAACCATTTTTCTCTAGTCTTAGGTAGTGCCATAGCCTCTGTACCATGGTCTTCCACTCTCTTGGGTTAGAGTTCTCTTGTCTAAGGGTACACTCAGGCACACTATACTATGGTTTTCTTATTTATTTTCCTCACTGGGCTATTTTCCCTGTTGGAGTCCTTGGGTTTATAGCATCATGCTTTTTCAGCTATGGTTGTAGCTTAGCAAGTAATAATAATAATAATAATAATAATAATAATAATAATAATAATAATAATGATGTTGATAGAAGACTGATACGGACACTCATGTATATATATATATATATATACTGTATGTATATACTGTATATATATATAATATATATATATATATATATATAAGCACGCACTCTATGAAACCGTTTATTGTATCAAACACATCCTGAAATTATCCTGTAAAATGATGCACACATGAAGAGAACAACAGCCTCCCCCCCCCCCCCTCCCCCGCCCCCCCTCCCTTGACGCACACCCTGCTTCTCCCTTGATGAAATTCCTGAACGTCTTGTGGCCATCACATCCTCTCTGCTGGTTCGAGAACTGAAGTAAAGGTTTATGTAGATTCGTAGCTTATAAACTTAGGTCCCTTCTATAGAAACCAGCCTATAGTTTAAAAAAAATAGAATTTGCTATCTCTTGGTATAACGAGAGAGAGAGAGAGAGAGAGAGAGAGAGAGAGAGAGAGAGAGCGGTTATCCAACCTCCATGAAGGAAGCGACGATAACCGGCAACTACTTGGCACATTGTACTAGTATTGCCATTTACTGAGTTTGTCTTTTACCCTTCTTTATCGGTATCTGGTCTATTTTATGTAGAGAGAGAGAGAGAGAGAGAGAGAGAGAGAGAGAGAGAGAGAGAGGTGTTATCCAACCTCCATGGAGGAAGCGACGATAACCGGCAGGCACTTGGCACATTGTACTAGTATTGCCATTTACTGAGTTTGTCTTTTACCTTTCTTTATCGGTATCTTGGTTTATTATATGGAGAGAGAGAGAGAGAGAGAGGAGAGAGAGAGAGAGAGAGGTGTTATCCAACCTCCATGGAGGAAGCGACGATAACCGGCAACCACTTGGCACATTGTACTAGTATTGCCATTTACTGAGTTTGTCTTTTACCTTTATCGGTATCTTGTTCTATTATATGTAGTGAGAGAGAGAGAGAGAGATGAGAGAGAGAGAGAGAGAGAGCGGTTATCCAACCTCTATGAAAGAAGCGACGATAACCGGCAGGCACTTGGCACATTGTACTATTGTTGCCATTTCCTGGGCTTGTCTTTTATCCTTCCTTATCGGTATCTTGGTCTGTTATATGTGTGGAGAGAGAGAGAGAGAGAGAGAGAGAGAGAGATCTGAAGTCAGTGGCCTTGAAGAAGACGTTATAAACTGCATATACCCTCCTGTAAAATTATAAAAACTTTGTTGGCTGCTAATCTGTGTACCAAGGGTTGATTAGCATTATAATGTCATTTATGTAATAATGCTTTTAACGGGGTTGCCAGTTATTAAATTACTTTTGTAGAGTTGAGACGAAAAATAGTAATCTTATTATTCATGACCTATCCCGCCAAAGAATAAAGTGTATTTGATGCCTCTCGTAAACTTTCTGTGGGAAATAATCAAATTAGCTTCTATTGGGGGAGGGGATGGTCAGGTGGTTATAATTTATAGTTAAAGTTTTTGTATTGTATTAAGGAAATATTTACAGTATTTAAATGTTACTGTTCTGTAAATATTTTATTCATCCTTCTTTCCTTTCCTCACTGGGGTATTTTCCCTGTTGGGGCCCCTGGGCTTATAGCATCCTGCTTTTCCATCTATGGTTGTAGCTTAGCAAGTAATAATATTAATAATACATATGTTTATTTCTAATATTGCAAAATGCGTAATACAAGACCGCTTAGTAATTTCAAAAAGTAAACTTCCTCACGGTAATTCAGTTTAGTCGTTATCATCGAGTAATATTTTATGTATTCAATATATATAATCAAATGTAATTTAAAGTTAATCGTAACTTTAAATTACATTTGATTATATATATTATGAATCATCTCTTATATATAAGGTTACACTATCTCCACTACAGCTGTTAGCGGCCAAACTGCTTGGTAACACTTTAAGGGGCCCGTTGGAGGGAAGCACCAAATAATAGTTGTTATTATTAAATAAGTTGCACTCCCGTTTGCATTTTCTACCTCTCAGATTAGTACGCATATCTTTGTAAATGTGTGGTTAGAATATTTAAAATGACGTATTGTTAAAGACTAAAGATTTGGACAGCATTAAGAACAAAGGATCACACTTGTAAACATTACAATATTAGTAGTAATGTAGTTATCCTTAGGAGTGTTTCCCTGTTGGAGCCCTTGGGCTTGTAGCATCTTGCTTTTCCAACTAGGTTTGTAGCTTAGCTAATAATAATAATAATAATGATAATAATAATAATAGTCTGATATATAAGGCTTCTAGTAATACCAGTTTGTTTTGATCGATAAAGACTGTGTTCGTTCGTTTTAGATAACCTTGCCTTATGCAAGACACGGGCTCTAGCGTTAAATAAAATCACCCAGAATCAAAACTTATAAAGTCTTAGACACAATTATATTCCCAGATCAAAGATTTGCACGAGTATTAGAGCATTCCTAGGTTAAATTTGGGTTATGTTCTGCATATAATTAACGTGGTGCTATGTATTCTCGGCGAGAGAGAGAGAGAGAGAGAGAGAGAGAGAGAGAGAGAGAGAGAGAGAGAGAGAGAGAGAGAGTAGTCTAGGCCTGCATGGCTGAAGACTATGAAGCATGAAGTAGGAAATAATTAATGGAGAAGTATTGATTTAAAAGCTCAATGTAGAGATGACGACCGGTGAAATCTAACTGAGGCCCTTTGCGTCAGTAGGCGTAGGAGGAGATCGTGGTGATGATGAGGATGATGATGATGAACGTATTCTAGCCCTCGTGTCTAGACTTAATTTGTTTGTGCCATCTGTATTCGCCAAGCATGAAAATAACATCAAGTTCCACTGTCTTGTCTTCTGATTTAAATGGCATTTCTTGTTTGACGCTAATCCTACCGCTTCATATGCGAGTCTATTTCTTGGAGAAAATAATTGAAAATGTTTCTTTCAAAGGAAAAGAGTAGACAAAAGAAAATGAACAATATATCAAAGGAGGAAAAAATAAAATCAAACAAACTAAAGAAGAAAACTAAGGAGCCGATATAAAGGCACAACCCTCCCACGGTTATGTGAACTTGAATAAAAAGATAAGGACTGAAATTTGTGGGGATTTGTTTTATTCAAAACAGCATCGGCGTTTTTATTCTTTCTTCAAAGTAATGGAGGTTTTATAAATCCGAAGCATCCTTTCTAATATAATAAAAATCAGTATTCTTTAATATGAAACTGGCAACGTGTGCGAATGTAAATAATGAAAGAACGTCTATTGCCATAACTTGAAGGTACATTTGTCTTGTGCTGTTTCTCATATCAATAACTGGTAGTAATGAAACATGCCATCTAGGTTTATTTATTAGTAGTATAACTTGGTTTAAGGATTCGATTACTTTATGGTCATCATATTTCACAATGTCTGTTTGTATAATTTCGGCAATTAAATTGGTAAAATAATAAGACACTTTACTAAAAGAGGAAGGGCTTAAGGTTATTTGACATTTGCCGGCTTTCTACTACCGGCATACCAAGACAGCCTGAGCCAGTGTTGCCAGATGGGGTAGTGTAGAAATCCCCAAATCTTAATGAAAATATCTCCTAAACAACACAAAAATCCCCATTTCCACTAATACATTACCACAAATTACATTTCTCTTGATCATGTAGGCATTACTAATATAGAAATTAATCACTATACTTCATAAAATTGCAAATAAACTAATTGCGACAGTATAAGGGTTTGATCATCTTTGTTTTTCCTTCATAAAAATAGTACAGAATATCCCCATCGGACAGCAAATATCCCCAAATCTAGGAATAAATTCCCTTATCTGACGACACTGGCCTGAGCCAACTCGCTTCTGCTCGTCCCTCCCACTCGGCCAGTGCCTTGCATAACGACAACATCTCTACCATTTGACTCTGAGGGAAGTATATATACTCTGTAAAGATGGTAAACCTCGGTGACGTGTTCCCAAACTTTAGTGCCGAATCTACCCAAGGCACCATCAAGTTCCACGACTATCTTGGGGACTCGTAAGTATCTTCCAACAGGTGTTTTTTTATCATTCTAAATCGCGAAGCTTTTCGCTGGTGAAGTTCCTATGGCTGTGAGTAGCGTAGCTGGCTTTTATATTACAATGCATAACACATAACTTCTACTTTCTGGACTGCCATTAACCGAGGTCTATGTTAAAATCTGATAAGTATAATATACCCTAATATACTTAATTTTAGCTGTGTTCAGGAAATTCCACTACTATTTTTGCTTGTAAACAATCCTTTCTAAGAAACACATTTCTTATTCAATGCGAATATCGGTACCCGAATATTACTCTTGTTTCATTCTATTTCCACTATACCCAAAATTCTGTTGTCAAATTTGCTTATTGATAATTGCACTTTCATGAAAAAGTTTTTAAAAGGAAATGCTCGAACCGGAACTGTAATAATCTCGATACATGACCCCATAAATACATCAGTACTGTGGAACCAAAGTTAGAAATGGAGGCTTTTGGGCATGGAAATGTCAAAATGATTGGTTTGCATCAATGATAATGGTCAGGAGTGTGCGTATTTGGTGTTAAAGTGTCAGTCTTTGGTGTTGAATTCAAATGTCATTTGTAATATGGTGGTATTTTTTTACCTAAAGGTTAGCAACAACAGGTATATGTTGATTGAAGTGTAATAAATTAATCGGGTTGTATGTATGATAGTGGCCACCTGTATATATTATTATGTCTAACTTAGAATACGGCAGTGTAAGGGGGGTTGCAAGGGGGCCCCCCTGTTAAGCAAGTAGGTGAGGTAAGGGGGAAAGTTTAGGTTAGCTGAAGCCCATTCTTAATGAACACGTGAGGAACTGTCCGCTGACATACACAGGCTCCAGTTAATCATTACTGAAATAGAGATAATAACATTAGACCCTTTAACTCCCCTCCGTATCCTAACCTTGCCTACGACACCAAAAGACCCTAAAGGAGAAAAAAAAAATAAACCTTCAGTAAGCCACAGGGTAGTGTTTATGTGGTCTGGTCAATATTTTGTCTTGTCAAAATACTCGCCCGCTCGGCTAACACGTGTAACTCAACGTGTACCGCTTACCAAGCAATATAATGTTGGGGTGTATGTATGACAGCGGCCACCTGTATGTGTTCTGTCTAACTTGGAATATGGAAGTGTGTAAGGGGGTTATGGGGGGGGGGATTAGCTCTCTCTCTCTCTCTCTCTCTCTCTCTCTCTCTCCCATTAGGCTAGGACATAGCTTGTAGGATAGGTTAGGGGGGGAAATTTTGGGTTAGTTGATGACCATTTTTAATGAACGCATGGGGAACTGGCCGCTGACATACAAAGGCTCCATAATATTTATTTGCGAGCGTAGCAAGCCATGACGGAGTGAAGACCAATAAGTAGATAATTAGCGTTGGTTTAATTAACCACATACTCATAGCTAAAATAAAATACGGGTGACGACAATTGGAAGGATTCTTGTTTTCTATATGAGCAGCAGACCTGGTAACCCGGCGATATACACATGTCATATACTGTACTGGATGCATTTTCACTATATTAACCTTACCTTTAATAGGTCTTAAGTTTCATTTGTTAGTCTGCCTTCATTCAGTTTGTGTGGGCTGGATTCCCAGTGGGGATCCCCATTGTGGATGGATATAGATATATATATTTCACTAAGCATTTATTTGCGGTGAAAATAAGTGTAATTTAAAAAAAAAAGTTTTTTTCCGTAGGGAAGCTTTCCCTGTCCATAACTATAATAAAACCGTTTTTGTTACTTCCCTCCATTAAGAAGCCCCAAATGTTCACATTTTTTACCTTAAAATGGTGCACACATTGCAGGACTTAGTTTTTCTTTTGAGCTGACCAAAAAACTAACATGTAGCTCCGATTAATTGAATTTAACCAAGCACTAATCAGATGTCTACTTTAGATAAGTCTTCACTGCCAGTTAAAGCCTTTTTTTTCTGGAGATTCACTCAGTAGAGTGCAGACCTTCACCGCAGCAGTATATTTCTCGACCTTACTAGACCGTGACCTTAAACTTTGACCTTCCAGAGTTTAATAATTTTCAGCCTTTTACATGAAAACATTTGTTGGACGTTTGAACTTTTGGATTTCAATCAATTCAACTACCCAATTAGGAAGATCATTCCACAACTTGGTCACAGCTGGAATAAAACTTCTAGAATACTTTGTACTATTGAGCCTCGTGATGGAGAAGACCCAACTATCAGAATAAACTGCATGTCGAGTATTACGAACAGGATGGAACTGTCCTGGAAGATGTGAATGTAAAGGGTGGTCAGAATTAGGGAAAATCTTATGCAACAAGCATAATGAACTAATTGAATCACCGTGCCATAGATTAATCTTTAGATCAGGAATAAGAAATTTAATAGACCGTAAGTTCCTGTCCAACAAATTAACCACCCTCTTCAGACATATCTTGTATGTCAAGGTTATTCACTTGCTGAATTGCTTTTCTTGTTGCACACACACACACACACACACACACAATGTTGTGACTTCCGTTCTCAGGAAAAATTTCCTATAAAAGGACCAGGGTTTTTATCTGTGTAGGAACAATCGCAAATTTTAAACGTTATTTCTATATTTCCTAACTAAAACCAGAGTCTGGTTTTGCTTCTCACCTCATCCACCCCTCAAGTCCTAGGTGAAGGTCAAAGCGGCTAATTAGCGGGCGGGTGGCATCCTTACCACCTGTCAGTAATTACAGACTCCTAGTTATAAAGTAATTAACATCCGCATTCCATCTATGCTGAAGTTGTGCTCTATGAAAGGACTGGTATGTATAGCTAGGAAAAATACAAATTACTTGCAATATTTGGGATACTTTCTTTATAGGCCTCTTACAAGAATTGATACTATATAATTGTAGACCTCTTAGAAGAATAATCACTAACAGGCCTTTTATGATTTGAACTTAATTTCCTATATAAAGCCTATCATTTAAATCAAGTATTACCATAGGCTTGCTATATGCAATACTGTAATCCTTTATTACAGGTATGTTATATTAACTAGCCCAGTATTTACTTTTCCAGTGACTCCTCCATATTTGTAAAAATATTCAGAATTTCTATTTTTGAATGTTATAAAAAGGAAATTAGCTGCCTGCAAGATTTATAACTTATAGTGCATCCAAGTTATAAATTAACAACGCAGGTATATCGACCAAAGCACCTGCTTCAATGCAATCCAGTGCCTATTTAGTTAATCAAACTTTATTTTATAATTGTGTAAATAAAATTCTGGTAACTATATTATTTTAAATATAAAACTTACCCGCTGGTTATATAATGGTGTCAGGGACTTTAACTTATATAACCAGCGGGTAAATATATTAAAAAATATATTTTATAATGAAAATATCATTTTTAAATATAAAACTTACCCGCTGGTTATATAATGGCGTCAGGGACTTTAACTTGTATAACCAGCGGGTAAGTATATTAAAAAATATATTTTATGAAAATATCATTTTTAAATATAAAGCTTACCCGCTGGTTATATAATGGCTAAATTCCCTGACGCCATTATATAACCAGCGGGTAAGTATATTCAAAAATTTATTTTATGAAAATATCATTTTGCTAAATTAAGCTCAGCTGATAATCTATCAGATATGCCAAACACTACCCACATTTTTTTTTCATTTGCAGAAAATGTCTTCCTTTAAACATGTGAATCTTTGCTAGTATTATCTGATAAGTTGGTGGTTCTGTGCTTTTCTAAATACAGTGGAATATTTCATAATGATTTGGATGAAATACTTTAATTCCAGCTTTATATTAAATGAGGAATTTTCTTGGTTTTTTTTTTTTACTCTGTTCATTTTGTGCTTGCTTTGATTTATTCTTTTTAAATCATAGGAAATTTCTCAAATTAATTGACATATGTACTATACAACAAATATGGTCCGAACTATAAATTTCGTAGTGTTAATATTTAGCATAATTGTACTTTGCATTTCAAAGATGAGATGTTTTTTTTTTTCTCTCTTTTTTCTCTCACCTCCATACATAGAATGACCATGAAGTTGTTTATATTGTGTCGAGCTAAGAACCTCATTTTGTGTAAGGTATTGCATGATAAATTCATATTGGAGACTGCCAATGTGGAACTTACAAGTTATTATGCACATCTCATTGGAATCTAAATGGTGGGAGGTTTATTTTTATACTGGTTCTCATGGGACAAGAAACTAAAGGAATATTTTGTGGAATTTTTTAAAATAAAACCATAATTCATTTGTTCACATGTCAAGTTTAACAAATATAATGAATATATTGAACTCTTGGTGATCAGTACTGCTCTTTGGTGATCAGTACTTAGAGCAGTAGTACGTCGCTGCAAAGTGAAATTTGTGAACTAATATCTCTTTTTCTCTCGCCAGATGGGGTATCCTTTTCTCGCATCCAGCTGATTACACACCAGTGTGCACCACAGAACTAGGTCGGGTCGCTAAGCTGGCACCGGAGTTTACCAAACGCAATGTCAAATTGATGGCACTTTCATGTGATAGTGTTGCATCTCACAATGGATGGATTAAGGTAAAATTTAGTTTTTTAAAATTTTCTGTATTCTTTGGAAAGGCTGGGAAAACTACCCGTTAATTCCTAAGCTCACTTGGAAATTAAATAAGTTATCATTTTGTTAACTAGCTTGATTAAACCTCTTGTTTATATAAATACTACACTAAAAATTTTAATTATACCAGTAAAATTGGTCTGTTAACATTTTTCTTAATTATTAAAAGAATTTAACTAAAGTTTATATTTGAAATAGCAGTAATAGTATTTACTGCAAAATGAAGCAAACCATTGTTCATATCAAAATCTTTTTCAGGACATTCAAGCATATAATAACTTGTCCGGTGACTTCCCATATCCAATTGTGGCTGATGAGAACAGAGATCTTGCAGTCAGCCTAGGTATGGTTGATCCAGATGAAAAAGATGCCGCTGGTATGCCACTGACTTGCCGAGCTGCTTTTGTTGTGGGCCCAGACAAGAAGCTGAAGTTATCCATTCTATACCCTGCTACAACCGGACGTAATTTCGAGTAAGTGATATATGGCACTGAATGCTTTTAGTATTTTTTTTTGTAATTCCTTTCAATAATTTAACCCTTTTACCCCCAGGCTATTTGGAAATTTCCAACCCTTAACCCCCAGGGGGTTATTTTTTTCCCAGCACATTTTGCAGTATATTTTTTTTAAATTGCTCAAACAGGATTAATTATTGTCATAGAGAGGTCAGGTTGGTCTCATTCTCTTGGAAAATGCCTGAATTTTCCCAAAAAATTATCAAAAATATGAAAAAATAAATTTTTATAGCATTTTTTTTTTTTGCAAAGACGTACTGGTACGTCCATGGGGGTAAAAGGATGAGTTTTGTGAAACATACCAGTACGTCCTTTGGGGGTAAAAGGGTTAACTTTTGTAGCTGGAAACTATAAGCATGGGATTCAGGCTAGGACTGCACTAGGCCGAAATTTAACAAAATCGACTTACAAACAGTTTCTCGGAATCTATCAAGTTTGTACGTTGCGGAACTTTCTGTAGCGTAATCTTGAAATTTCACATAATAACATTGGCATAAGATATATCTCAATGTACTAATAACATACATCTACTGCACTGAGATCTTAACCCTTTTACCCCCAGGCTATTTGGAAATTTCCAACCCTTAACCCCCAGGGGGTTATTTTTTTTCCCAGCACATTTTGCAGTATATTTTTTTAAATTGCTCTAACAGCCTTAATTTTTGTCATAGAGAGGTCAGGTTGGTCTCATTCTCTTGG
Organism: Palaemon carinicauda; assembly: GCF_036898095.1. Taxonomy (NCBI): domain Eukaryota; kingdom Metazoa; phylum Arthropoda; class Malacostraca; order Decapoda; family Palaemonidae; genus Palaemon; species Palaemon carinicauda. The sequence continues at coordinate 81,651,984 of NC_090755.1, forward strand.
AAAATGCCTGAATTTTCTAAAAAACTATCAAAAATATGAAAAAAAAAATTTATAGCATTTTTTTGCAAGGACGTACCGGTACGTCCATGGGGGTAAAGGGATGGCTTTTGTGAAACGTACCAGTACGTCCTTTGGGGGTAAAAGGGTTAATAGCACATAAGACACTACTGTATTTATATTATACAACATAATAATACTCCAGCGAAAGCCATCAGTTATTAGCGGAAACAGCTGTTGGCAAGAATTGATTAAATTTTGCCTTCTAATTATTTACCTTTTTTGAAGATTGTATGGCATTTAACAGTTGAATTTAGGGATTAAAACCCACCATGGGGCGAGTCTCCTATGTAAAGTGCGCAAGGTTTGTATTTATTTTCGGAAAAAATGACAAACTGGGAATAATTGTGCTTTTCTTAACTTAAGTTGAAATGGCTATCCTGGAGGGTATTTAGCCTTGCATGGTGTATCGGCTCCTCAATGTTGACCAGTTTTTCCGACTTCTTACTATAATCTATGGGTATCATCAATCACTTTATTCATGATTCTGTACATATTGTTTTTGTTATAATTCTTGTTAATCTAGTTTTTAAGTATCCCTTTTTTTTTATTTCTATTAATTACTTATGCAGTCTGGAGACATTGAGCAAAATCCGGGACCATTACGTCCTAGATTTCGTCAATGTCGTCTTCTGTATTGCAATATTCGTGGTCTTCATGCAAATATCCAAGACCTTACAGTTGCGTCCAGACAGTATGATATTCTTTTGTGCTCAGAAACTTTGAGGCACTCATCTGAGCTCCTTATAACTGGTTTTAAGAAGCCAATAATGTTGAAACGTGATGCCATACCTAGGGCCAGGGGAATGGCCCTGTATATTAGGACCGAGTACCCTGCTTCTCTTAAGTCCTGCTATCAATGTGGATGTCATGAGATTCGGGTAATAAAAGTTTGTGGCAGGCATAACGACTTTTATTTGTGTTCGATCTACCGGAATCCAGACATGGATGATTTTATCTTCGATTGTCTTCTTACCATTATGGCTAAGATACAAGAAGATGATAGAAAGGCTTCTTTTGTCTTTGTTGGTGATTTTAATGCTCACCATAGGGAGTGGTTAAGTTCTCTCTCTCCTACCGATCGCCATGGCTTAAGAGCTTTAGACTTTGCCTCTGAATCAGGCTGTGAGCAAATCATAAATGAAGCTACTCACAGGTCTGGTAATTGCTTGGACCTCTTATACACTGACTCCCCTGGCGTTATAACTAGTAAGGTTGGTTCTCCAGTTGGGACATCTGATCATGCCTTGATTTCATTAGTAGTGAAGACTGAGCAGCATGTCCCTGATATCATGCTCTTGTAAAATTTATATGAAATCCCTAGCAGACTGGAATGGGATTTTGCATTATCTTTTGTGCTTGAATTGGTCACAATTATATAGTAGTGTATATCCTGTTGTCCCTTTGAATGATTATCTAGTCAACATAATTAATAGGCGTATTCCTTCTCGTGTGCTAAGGTACCGAGTGAAGGACAAACCGTGGTTCAATGATGATTGTAGACATGCTTATTTGGAGATGCAGGAGGCCTATCACCTTTGGAAGGGTAACAGATCAGATTTGACCTGGAACAACTATACTCAGCTTCGAGCTTTTGCTCAGAGAGTTTATGCCTCAACTGAAAAGGTGTACAATTTAACCATAAGAGAGACCCTTTCTGGTACAACTCAGGAACATAAATGGTGGTCTACCCTTAAATGTGCATTCTTTGGTGTAGATGCAACAGTTGTTTCCTTTACTTAAACCAGATGGCTCAGTCACTCAATGTCCAAAGGAAAAGGCATCCCTTTTGGCTGATGTTTTTGACAGTAAACAGAGTAATGAAAAACTTGAACTTCCACATTCATGTTTTCCTGAGGCTAAACTAACTAGTTTAGCCTTTCGATCTCGTGAGATTAAAGCTCTGCTTATGGAGGTGTAGACCCAAATGGTATTTTTCCTTTGTTTTTTATAAAGACAGCAGATTTCTTAGCTCCAAAGTTATGTTATTTTGCGCAAGTTAGCAAGAAGAGGAGCTTTTAGCACTTGTTGGAGAATTGGTAATGTTACTCCTCTATGTAAATGTGTTTGTGGTAGCTCAAGTCCCACTGATTACCGCCCAATTTCCATAACTCTCATATTATCTAAAGTTTTTGAACGTCTTCTGGCAAAACGTCTTAATAGGTTTGCTGAAGGTAATCATCTAATCCTTAGTTTGCAATTTGGTTTTCGTAAAGGCCTTGGAGCATGTGATGTCCTTCTTACAATCTCCAATGCTGTACAGAAATCCCTTGATTGTGGTCGGGAAGTTTGTATGATTGGCCTTGATTTTATTGCTACCTTTGACAGTGTTAATCATGAGGCCCTTGTTTTCAAACTGAAACAGTTGGGAGTGGGTGGGTCGTTTCTTAGCATTATTATTGATTTTTTAAGTAATAGATCTGAGAGTTGTTGATGGGCACCATAGTGAGTATAGGAATGTGATATCCGGTGTTCCACAGGGTAGTGTTCTTGGCCCATTACTTTTCATACTATATACACATGACATGTGGTTTGGCCTAGAAAACAAGCTTGTTGCATATACAGATGATGCTACTCTCTTTGCATCAATTCCATCCCCTGAATGTAGGTCCGGGGTTGGTGAATCCCTTAATAGAGATTTAGCTAAAATTAGTGCATGGTGCAAATTATGGGGTATGAAGTTGAATCCTAACAAAACTCAAAACTCAAAGTATGATTTTAAGGTCAAGGACGGTGGCTCCTCAACATCCGGATCTCAGTATTGATAATGTTTCTTTAAATTTGTATTACACTTAAAGTTTTAGGTGTGATTCTCGACAGCAAATTTACTTTTGAGAAACACATTAGGTCTGTGTCTTCTTCAATTGCACAAAAAATTGGCTTATTGAGAAAGTCTTACAAGGTTTTCGGTGGTCAATCGATTCTGAAGAAGTGTTTTAATTCTTTCATTCTACCTTATTTTGAGTATTGTTCTCCTGTCTGGTGTTCAGCTGCTGATTCTCATCTTAATTTGTTGGACAGAAACTTACTGTCTATTAAATCTCTTATTCCTGATCTAGATATTAATCTTTGGCACGGTCGTTCAATTAGTTCATTATGCATGTTGCATAAGATTTTTCATAACTGACCATCCTTTACATTCAGATCTCCCTGGACAATTCTATCCTGCTCGTAATACTAGGCAAGCAGTTAATTCTAATAGCCAGGCCTTCTCCATCATAAGGCTCAATACTACACAGTATTCTAGAAGTTTTATTCCAGCCGTTACCAAGTTGTGGAATGATCTTCCTAATCGGGTAGTGAATCAGTAGAACTTTGAAAGTTCTAAGTTGGAGGAAATGTTTTTATGTTGACCAGGCTGACATGAGTCTTTTTATTGTTTACATATGACATATTTGTTTTTTACGTTGTTAATAGTTTATATAGGACATGTCTGTTTTGATGCTGATACTGTTTTTAGAATATATTGTTAATTTATTCTCATCATTTATTTATTTCCTTATTTCCTTTCCTAACTGGGCTATTTTTCCCTGTTGGAGCTCTTGGGCTTATAGCATCTTGCTTTCCCAACTAGGGTTGTAGCTTGGCTAGTAATAATAATAATAATACAAATCTGACCCTCTTAACACATACTGGTTCTGCCATCACCTTCCCCTTGGTAGGTGTTACACCTCACACAACTTTAATGGCTGGTTTCAGTTGTCGCCGAGATAATACTTCTAGGTAAAGAGCTTCAGGTTTGTAGAGTTGGGAAAAATAAAAGTTATTCCAAATTTATAATTTTTTTTTTCTTCTTTACTTAATTATATACAGTATTTTAGTTTATTTTGCTATTCCCTCATTTCCCTTCCTCACTGGGCTACTATCACTGTTGGAGACCTTGGGCTTACACTTTCTGCTTGTCCAACTAAGTTTGTAGCTTGGTTAGTAATAACAACAGCTTCCCTTCAGCCAAGCATTGTTACTGTTTGCATTTCACTTATTTTGTATGCCTTTATTATTACTATTTAGGTTTCAATTTCTTTAATGTTAATGTTACCCTGTTCAATTTTTTTTCCTTATTTGTAACATATGTCAGGAGTCTAGAAATGTCATTGTTGTCTTGGTAAATTTAATTTAAAGTAGTTTTATTGTTTGCATGTACACATAATGCTTCTCTGTTGAAAAAATATAGCTGAATGCAATCTCAACTTTATAAAAATAATGATTACAAAGATAAATATTTCCTACAAGTCACAATGCTAATATATACAAAGATTAATCGCCTTCCCTAAAAAAAAAAAAAAAAAATCTCTGACCGCCCACTGCTATATCATCAGGTTGAACCCACATCAGATAGTCTTTCCCCTATCATATGATCATTTAATACCTATGGTGTTAATCATCTACTGTCTCATACAGCCCCTCTCTTGATTTTTTTTTGGTGGTAATTTTTTTGTTTTCTCTAAGGCACAGTTGTCAGGTTTTGTGGAATTTAGATTCCTACTTGTCCCTCAAGTCTGTTTTCACGAAGGCTTGTCACTAGTGCAGGCATAGGTGTTGGTACTCTATTCCCATTTTGAGAGTTAAATCTCATTGTTAAGGCAGGGACACTTGAATTTGGGAGGTTACTGCCAAAGTTCATTGTCAGTGAGTCATTAGTTGCTACTTCTAATTGGAAAATGCTTGGTTTTTTTTCCACAGGTAAGATTTATTAAATCCACCTCTATACAGTACTTACCTTGAAAAGAGAGATAATTTTCTTGCCATCCTCCCCTTCTATAGTTCAGGTGAATTACTATTCATGTTGATGTCAAGACTTCAGTAATCTGCATTCCATTCTTTGTTGTACTTAATCGGAAAACTTATAACTCAATACTTTATTGAGTTGTGATGGGAACATTCTGATTTAATATTTTACTTTTCAAAGATAGCTCTTCCTCGCATTAAGTGGTCTTATATACAAGTTTTTAACAACTTGGTATGAAATCTTATGGTGAGATTCAGCCTCATGATATAGAAAAATACAGTACTGGGTGGTCCCCAGAAGGAAATGTTTAGGATGTTGCGAGAAAATTCATACTAGAATACAGACTTTTGCCCTTTAAAAGAGGGGCTAACATCAGCGTCCAAGCTGGAGTAACCGTTGTAATGTTTTTAACGACTGGTAGGTGAGGGGAACCACATACCTGTTTTAACAGGTTAAGCCAAGCTATTATTTGATAAAAGGATATTCTTTCCACAGATACTACTGTAAGTGGGTTGAAGTCCGTTCAACTTGTTGCAAACTTTGCCCTGTGATTTTCACGTCACAGCTTAAAGAAGCCTGGGATGGGCATGTGACACCTTGGGTTGACGGCCTGTACAACAAGGCCCAGTGAATGGAGAACCACTCTGTAGTGAAATCTAGACTATACATAAACTATAGGTTTGTGGTTATACGCACTGTGACCTGCATTGATGGGTGCTAGGTAGCAGGGTTTTGATGCTGTTCCCAAATAGAAGGAAAAATGAAGAATAGATAAGGCCAGTTATTACTTTATATTCTCCCTAGGCTAATACCGTAATCTCTGCACTTGAACGACTGCTAATTCCCCAGTAAGGGAGCTAATGTGTGTCACATTGGTTGTCGCTTCCATACTGCCACTTGCAACACTGGCCACTGCCACAGAAAAACTCCTTTCGAACACCAGGGACATGCTGGTGTTCATGACATAGTGAGCTCTTGGTTATTCTCCTTTTGACCCTACCTGTGGTGACAAGCAGATGTTTGAGGTGTGGGCGCTCTCATAGGACATAGTAACAGTTGATCTGTATCATTGGTTACCTCCCATTGACTCACAATCCAGAAGTGCCCAAGTCTATAGTACATTACAACAGGATTTTAAGTCTTGGCGATGAACTCAGGGTCGAAGCAGGGTGTAACTTGCCCCATCCCCTTGATGTTGTAGGAGGGATATGCAACTCGCCAACCCTCTTACATAGACCAAAGTGAGAAGAAAGACCGTTTTAAGGGTAAAGTCAATGTCCGATGCTTGACTCAACAATTTGTGAGGAGCTTCATTCAGGGAACACAAGACTTGGACTACGTTCAAAGGTTTAAGACCATTAAGCGATATCCTTTCACTGCTGAGACTGAGTAGAGTATTTCCTAGGTACTCCTAGATTAAACAAAAACACTGCATTCAGAAATGTTGGCTCCAAGTGGAGAGACACCCTACTACGACACCAATCACAAAATATCCACTACTTTGCCTAATAGACTGATTGAGGGACCTTTTGAGATATCCCGACTTATGTTTAGCCACTGGTTGCAAAAACCATCTTTGGGGGAGCACCTTCTAGATAACCTCCCGGTGTAAAGTTGTAAGGATGTGACTGGCCTGCGAATAGATCTTTACATTTGGTTGATGTAGAAGGTCATGTAAGTGGGTAGCTTCCTTGGAACCTCCAGCAGCAGTAACAATAGGTCTGTTTACCCCACTGCATGAAACCATTGCTGTGCTATTAGTGTCATTGATAGGCTGGAAGACTCACCTTGTTTAGGAGCCTTAAGATCAGGTAGAACTGGAGGAATGCATAGATGTCTAGGGTGTCCCAAGGAAGCTGGAATGCATCTTGGAATGCTGCGTTACATATCTCATACTGTAGACTTGTACATCGGCGGTTTCTGATAGAGGGGGGTTGTGATCAAATCTATCAGCAGCGAACCCCAATGAGTCAGCACTTTGGTTTCTATGTGAGGAGTCTCGTTCAGATTGTCCATCATCGTGTTCTTTCTGCTTGACATGAACTGGGCTAAAAGGAAAAAGTTTGTCGTCTTCATCACAGAATCTCATTGGCTAGATGGCACTGCTCCTTGCTTTGTTTTAAATGTAAATCATCAACACTACCGAGTGATCTGAAAGGGGCTGTTGAAGGACCAGAAAGGTTGCCTTAACTCCGGGTGGTTTAAATGGTATTGCTGAGTGGAGTTGAACCACAGCTCAGAGACAATGTGCTGTTGCAGTTGAGGCCCCCACTCTTATTTTGATGCACCTGTATAGCATCAAATCGAAAGGGAGAGAAGAAGAATCTTTCAAAAGGTTGGAATCTTGCATCCGCCAACTCTTCTTTCCTCTGCTCTAAAACCATAGGGTAGTCAGTTTTTCAGCTACCACTGAAGTGACATTGACCGAATGCAAAGATAACCATTTAGGGACAGTGTTCCAAGGATGTCAGGTTTGCCAACAGGCATTGACGGGCTTGTAATGATCCCCACATTAGAAGGGGCAAGCCTCTTCCTTGAAGCTTTCGATCTTATTTTGAGAAGGAAGCATCTTTCCCAATTGGTCATTCATTTGCATTTTTAGATATACCAGATATTGTTTAGGCTGCAGGGATGATTTGTAGAAATTTATCACGACCCCAAGATTACTGCAAAATTTTAAAAGCATTTCTGTAGAAGGGTATCCCTGAGTCTGCCAGAATCAACCAGTAGTCTAAATAAAGGATTGGGCAAATGGTGTTGGACTAAGCCGAAACTAGAATGAATACCCTTGTGAACACCTTGGGGTACTGTTGAGTCTGAAGCCAGAGCACTAGAAAAACTTATTTCTTGTTGCGCAGTAGGAATCTCAAGTACTTCCTTGCTGCTGGATGGATGGGGATTTAGAAGTATGTCTCAAGTCTAGGGTGATCATAAAGTCCGCTGGTCTAACTGTGGATGTTGTCTCCGTCATGAAAGTTTTTGGAAGACAAACTTGATCAAGGCAGAAAGGTCTATGACTGGTCTTCAGCCTCCAGATGACTTCTTTACAAGAAAGAGCCAGGGGGCTTGATGACAACCTTGTGGAGAGTGCCTTCTTTAACATAGTCTGGACATCTTGCCCAAGTCTCTGATGCTTCTGAGAAAAACAAAGATCTTGTTAGACGACAACATTCAGGGAGGGGGAGGAGTTGATGTACAGGAAGACTTAATCTGATCGAAGAATACTTCCTGTCTATGGTTCTGCCCCTGGCACTGCTAACACTACCACCTCCTTCTCGGGCTTTCCCCCTTCGGTGGAGTTGCAAGGGAAACTCTTTTAGCATTTATCCCTCCCCTTTCTCAAGGTCTATTATCCTAAGAGGGATGTCATGAAGGATTTTTCTTTTTGCTGATGAACTGTCGACAGGCTTCCCTGTAGAGGAAGCTTTTGGCACAATTGGTTCCATAGAAGGGTGGTGTAATGTTTCTGACCTGTAAGGTCCGAGGCTCCAAGAAGGTGGCTGCAAGGTCCGAAGGCTCCAAGAAGGTAGCTGAAAATCATTTGGGGCATAACGGAATAGACCATCCCAAGGGATGACTGCTTACAAGACTTTACAAAAGTTATCAAAATTGAGAGATCTCTATCTTGTCTGGGGCATCTATGCTTTTGGTGAAGCTTTGTCAGGGAGACTCTAAATGCGGAAGGATTATCTGGATGGAGTCATCCCTGAGGATATTAAAGTACTTCCTCTGCCTCAAGAGTGGAGAGGAAATAACCTACCAGCCATAAGCAAGTCTTCTCTCACAGAGATCTAAGAGTTTACCTTCCTGATGGATTTGGCTACTAATGTGGACCAAGTATGCTCTGATCTTGGTTTCTTGGGAGATGCAGGAGGATTGTGCGGATGATAACCTTTTTGCTCTGGAGAGCTTTAGCGTGTCCGCAACAGATTGCAGATACGCTTGTGGCAACTTGGAGGTGTTTGCCCTCGAACATTAATGCTTGCTATGGTATCAGGCAAAGGTTCCTAGAGCGGGGGAGGGGTAGCAAAGATCTTGCTGAGCAATCTTGGCTTGCGTGCTCGCCCGAGGGGAAGCATACATGAGGTAATACTCGTCCAAGTATCAACCTGCAGAACCTCAGGTTGTGGAGAAGCTACAGATGATGTCTAGGCTTGGGACATGGGTCAGAGTAGAATAGACTCCCTTTCTAATCAGCTCGAGAGGAGGAAGGTTTAAGGCCAACCTCAGCAGGAACAGAGTTATGCTCCTGCTGTGCTCTACATCTAACACCAGGAGCCTGTCCTTCCAGGGAACCTTTTGTTCCAAGGACATCTCTAAGTGACGTGAGACATCAAGGAAAGAAACGTCCCCCCCCTCCAGGCGAAGACGCCGCTACTTGGCTAGGGGCAACAACGTGATTCTAAGGGTCAAATGTTGACTGCTTTCATCCAATTAGCCTCCAGAGGAGACCAAATCTGGCAGAGGAAGTTGGGAAGGTTCCAGAGAACAAATTAGAAAGAGGGTATTTCTTGATTCAAAGGAGAGCTCAGGGGCTCAGTATCCCATTTTAGCTTCTTCCTGTGAAACTGTGCCCACTGGGAGAACGGCCACTCCTAACACTCGTCGCATGTATTGGTCTCCAAAGAGCGGCCAGCCGTGCCAGGATAAATATCACAAATTTTAAGTAATTTGTATTTTTCCTAACAGTACTTGCTTCGAACTACTTTCTTAGGAGTATCTGGGATTGTCCACCCAACCGACCAGAATTTTGTGTAGTTTCCCCTATCTCCGTTTCTATAGTGGGTCCCTCTGTGGCGGATGGATACTCGCCCTGAGGCGACCCGGGTCAGCGTGCGAGAGCATGGAGCTAGGTCTCGGTCACCAGTAAGCTTCTGGACGTGGCGTAGTTCACATCTCGCCGCTCTCTCGCATCCCGTGCGACCCTTTGTGTCCCCACGTGTTTACAGATTCCCTTGTATCCTTTCATCCACCTCCTTTCCCAGTGTTCTTGTGTTGCTTGGTGCTGTTGGGATTTAGTATGGCTCCCCAACGCCGGTGCCCCGGGCCTAAGGCCGGTAAATCGTGTGGTGCGTTCCTGTCTAAGCCGGAGGTTGACCCGCATACCCAGTGCTCTAAGTGCAGGGGTAGAGTGTGTTCCCTGTCCGCCACGTGTCCTGAATGCGCGTCCTGGCCAGAGATCCAGTGGGCCTTGTACGCGACAAAGAAGAAGGCGTCTAAGAGATCTCCTAAGAAGGTGGCCGGCGCTTTGCCCTTAACTTCACCCACCGCTCCATCAGAGAGAGGTTCCCCGTCACCTTCCCAGAGTAAGGGACGAGGTAAGTGCGTTGTGGGGAAGCGGCCCATTGCTGCTCACCATGAGTCCGATTTTCCTGATGTTGGGGATGTTGTTGCTTCGCAGCTGTGTGGGGGGCCAGGAGTGTGCTCGGGAGACAAGGTCCTGTGGTACCCGCAGGACCCATCTCTACCGGCTCCTTCCCCCACATCATGGCAGTGTATTTCAGGTACTTCAGCACCCTGGGGAGAAGTAGACAAGGAGAGACTGCCGACAGGTTCGTCGGTCCCCGACTCCATTGTTTGGACGGCGCCTAGGATGCTATTCGTGTGGCCGATGAGCCAAGAGGAAGAGTTCGACGGCTGGTTCACGTCCAGGAAGGCTCCCCCGGCACCGTCGTTCCCGCCTGACTTTATGCAGCCGTTCACGCCGGTGAAGCAGCACGAGGACCCTACATTGTCATCGGAGGATTCGGCAAGCTCTTCTTCTTCCTCCTCTTTATCATCCTCCTCAGACTCGTCCTCTTCGGAAGACTCCGATCCCCGTGAGGAGAAAGAAGCGGAAGAGGTCCCGTAGGAGTTGGTCTCGCTCCCGCTCCCGCTCAGCACGTGGCGTCCGCCCGTCATCCTTAGCCGTTGACACATGTCGACTTCGCCATGCCAAAACCCGTGAAGGCACCGGCTCCATCCGGCCAGCGGAGAGAGCCGCTCCTTTGGGCCGGTAACATGGCCCCTATCCCCGGTTCCACGACAGCTCTGTCCAAGCGCCCTGCACACCGGCAGATCTCCGTAGGCCCCTGGCCCCACGGAGCTCCTTGGGAGGAGGTAAACCCATGACGGCTACCTTCGTCTCGGTGAAGCCACCCGTGTTGGAAATTCCCGCGCCATTGGATCGGCGAGAGAGAGCGGACCTAGGCTCCCACGTGGCTCCATCCGTGATCGACGATGCACCCGACGCGGAGGATCAAGTGATGGAAGGACTGATGGACGGTGGTGAGTGCTCGGCAGATGAAGTCTCCTCCTATAGGAAAGTGCTGGCTCTGATCAGGCGGCACCACAGACTGGACAACACGAAAGCCTCTACAGAGCAGGCCTGGCTCTCGGGTCCGGGAAGGTTAGTCGACAACCCCATCCAACAGAAGCCGTCCCTAACCCTCCCGTTGGCCCCAGACGTTAAGTTGGGGATGGACCACGTGGACAGGTACGTCGCGGGTCAAGCAAACTCTCTCAGGGCCCAAGGGTCCTTCAAGCTGCTGCCGGGGTTAAGGACCCAGAATCTGCATATTTTCTAACTCGGCAAACGTTCAACAGTCACACCTGAAATGAGAGAGCAAAGCAAAATAAAGTTAAAACTGAATGGGCTCCGCCCAAGTATCGAGGTAAATACCAGGAGGGTTGTTGAAGCTTCATCAAAAGTTTTTATGGCCAGTATGCTAGCTGCATCTCTTCCCTAAGTAAAGAACGAAGGTTTGTATTGTGTAGGAACAATGGGGTTTTTGTATATTTGTTTGTGAAGGGACTATTATTAAATTTCACCTATTTATTTGCAGTGAGCTCCTGAGAGTTGTGGATTCTCTACAGCTAACAGCAGTGAAGAAAGTTGCCACACCAGCAGATTGGAAGGATGGTGGTCATTGTATGGTTATTCCATCTATATCTAGTGACGAGGCAAAAACATTATTCCCAGAACATAAGGTTCACACTGTTCCATCTGGCAAGTCTTACCTTCGAACCACTCCTCACCCTAAGTAGGCAAAGCAAGAAAATTTACTTAAGAATTTTAGATACAGTAGCCAGAAATTGGAAATTTTGAACTAACTAATCATTAGATTGTTGTTTATTTACTGAAGATCAATTATTGAAAGGTTCAGTATATATTGGCATCTTTATAAAGAAATTTCTACTGAATGCTGTAATCTGATAACGTTGTTGACATTCCAGTGTGAGATGTTATTTTTTGCACAATCACGTTTCAATAAAAATATAAATTTCAATTTGTTGTTTTTATATCTACCAAAATCTGTCATAAGGTCTACTTATTTTTCAGCTTGTTGGTTGATAATTGTAGACCCTTCATTTTTAGGTCCACTCATTTTTCAGCTTGTTAGGTTGGTAATTGTGGACCCTACATTTTTACTTTACTGGTAGTAAATGAGCACTTGTGTATGGCTCACTGTATACAGTAATGGAAGTACTTTCTTTGGACACAATAGTCGCTTTGGCTGTATCAGGGCATTGCCATCTACCCACCTCTTGCAGTAGATTGAAGAATTCCTTTGACCACTAGCAGCACTTCCTTAGATACATATGCCTAACCTCATTCTTGTTTCCTTTCTTCCATTTTGCTGTACTATTTCTAATTTTACGTAAGTGTAACTAGGTTTCAATCATAGATCCAATTTTCTGCTGCATGGCATTACAGGCCCCAATATTTGCTGGTACATTTTCATTTTCCATATACTGTAGTTTCAAAGACAGCAATTTCTTCTGTTCCATATAGTGTTCTCAGATGTTTCTTTCTTCACCTATTCACTCCTGTATTGTGACATCAATGACATTGATAATCCAGAACAAAATATCATTCAGCTATGACCCAATCCATGATAGGTGGTTATTAGGAGTTCAAAACCAGTAGTGCCTCAAGGGGAAACAACTTGTACCGGCTTGGCAACAAAGTAAGCCTCAGCCTAGAATCCAGCTTCATACAAGTAAAAGGAATCCAGTCACAGACTGCCAAGAGAACTACATACCCAGTTTACAATATAAGTCTTTGGTAAAATAATGAAACTAGAATGAAAATCACATTATAATAACTTCCAATTCCCTTAGAAATGTCTTCATCTCAAATGTTTTAAGTTTTTAAAAGTTACATATACCGTAATTATACAAAAAAAAAAAAATAACTCGGTGACCAAATAGCTTATAATAGTTATAAAATAGCAACTTATAAATTACATTAAATCTGAATCTGCAGATTATGCGAGAGAAATGCCACCCCTTCCTTTTCATAATGCCCAATAAATCAGTTAAAACAAACATTCTGAATTTATAAAAACACTTACATTGCATAAAGCATATTTAAACAATGTTTTATCAATGAAAATCTCTATTTAGATGCAAGGTGTAGTACAGCTGGTAAGTTGGGCAGATTATCTGAACGGCTTTCTTCTGTATATTTTAAAATGTATATATAAATACTACTTAAAATAGGATGATCAATAACCAAAATCCACAAGCAAAGGTTTACATGAAGTGTTATGAAACTAGCGTGTGCTAGTTTCACCTAAATAAAATAATGGAACAAAATGTTACAACCAGTTCCAATTCAGTACATCTTAAAATTAAGATCTTGCTTCTTTGGCAACATAGTCATCTTCCATCTGTCCAACCTCCATTTATCAAAGAAAATATAAAGTATATATATATCTATATAATAGCTTGCATATAATCCCTCATACATACAATAACAATAGCTACACTATATTTCTACAATATTTACACCTTGGACAAAAACCTGATAGTCTCATGGGAAAAAAAAAATCAGCCTTAGTACCTACTTTGTGACACATACTATCTAATCTGGATGGATAACATTAAATTTTCTTACAATGAATTTTTAACCAACATAATTTGTACTGAAGGATCAATATATGAGGCTATCAGTTAATCGAAATTTATGATAGACTAATTGAAATACAAATATCAGAATACAAAAATAACTCCATTACACAAATTTTAATATTAAACATTTCTTTATTATTTCTCTGTCAAATGATGCACATGTTGCATGATTCAGAAAGTACTGTAACACTGCCTCGAAGAATCGTACAGTATAACCAATACCTTTCTTCTAAAAAAAAAAAAAATAAAAAAATCAATTTGGAAGGTAGGCATAAAAATTAGCTTTTCTATTTCCCCAAACTAAACTATATAAACAGAATATAAAGAATGGTTTCCAAATGACAGAACAGCTCCAGTGTTTCTTCAAGTGAAACAAGATTGAAAATTGTTGCAATACCTACGTAATTCAAGGTACAATTGTATATAGTATAAACAGGCTCAGAAGTGTGAACATGGTACATATCTTGCCAGTAATTTTCAAAATATTTTAATCACGCAACAATACAGACTACAGTTTCCCACTATGAATAACTAGATCACTAAATATCTTTGGTAGTCACCAACCTTATTCTTCCCTGAGAGCAGGCGGTACAAATTAAATTAATTTTGCTGAAAGTTTAGAACTTAATATATTAAGTGTTATCAAGTAAATAAAAAAAAGGCATTACAGTACAAATATTAATGAGCTTGAATCTACTAAAAGTTTTTAATGTCAAACCTAATAATTAGACTATCCATTTTTAAATGCACATGATTTCTATATATTAATCAAAAAATAAATTATATATAAATAACATTAGAACCTCTACTACAATGTGGCCTAATCACAAATAGTATAAAACTTGCTCAATTGTTATTATAATGGCCAATGCACGCAACTAAATTCAATTCAGAGCTTTAATGCTAAATTTGCTATCACTCGTATAGTTTAACTAGAGACTAAGCCACACTTCTTGGACATAATGAACCAAGATGAAATTCGAGTACTTTGGCTGCTAACAAGCATGGAAAAAGTGTGACAATCTGGGACAGCTATGGCTGAAGAAACAATAATGAGCACTTGGTATTACCAATAACTCCCAATTGGGCAAATTATCTCAAAGGACAGCTAAAGAAATATGTCAACAATAATGAAGAAATGAGACTGATATGAATGTTTTGCAAGAGTGAAAGCTACTTTTAAATATGGCAAGACATGTATCATGGTCAAGCTTTTCTATTCCCCATTGCTAGTGCCTGAAAGCATATTCAATTTGAAGAATATTCTCCAGTATATATACTTATAATGTATAAGCAATACCAGTTTTCTATAGTATTTATAGGAGCAAGGAAGAATGTGTGTGTGTGTGTCAAGAAATATAAAGTTCAAACTTACGGCCTCTTGAAAAGTAACATGCGATGGCTGTTCTATCTGATTTTATGGGGCTGGCCAATACTATGCTTTATCATCAGTCATTTCTAAAAAATGAGCGTACACCTCTCGCCTGCTTTCTCCTTTACCATTGATGGTAAATTTGTAGAAACTGCCATCCGCACATATTGCTGTAAATAATAATTGCACATTAATATCTTGGTAAATTATATTTTTTTTGGAGGGGGGAAATGTGACGTGTAGTCTCCAAAGAATTTCCTATGAAAGGCTAGAATAGGGAATCCAATACAATATAAATATCAAAGAAATATTGTCTCCCCTGCTCTACGGCCAGTGTATCAACATCCAATGTTCGGACTTATTGTGTATAAGGAAGACAGAGTTCAGGCACAATAGAATTCGACACAGACCTCTAATGCTAGAATTTGTCAGCCACGGGTAATTTCATTACTATGTCATCACCTCATAGAAAGGAATCATCATCCCTGTTAGGGACAATGCTACAAGCACATCAGTTTAAACTAACTGGCAGCCTTAGTTCATCGTAGATTGGTTGATCGACTGATTGATTTGGAGTTTTCCGACATCCAAGGTCATTAACGCTGATACTTGTTTACGTAGATGTTTACAATTTAGCACAGTACATCGCAGGCTGTTT
This sequence comes from Palaemon carinicauda, assembly GCF_036898095.1. Taxonomy (NCBI): domain Eukaryota; kingdom Metazoa; phylum Arthropoda; class Malacostraca; order Decapoda; family Palaemonidae; genus Palaemon; species Palaemon carinicauda. The sequence goes on from NC_090755.1 coordinate 81,667,695, forward strand.
ACTTGTGAATGTGGTTTGCTTTAAGATAGTATAAAATAGAAAGATTTGTTAAGGTTTACAAATTGTTATTATTTTGCGATAATATAAAATAAACTTCGTTGTTACATTTATCAATATTACATTCAATATCTTTGTTTACATCGTGTAGCTTACGTAGATGGCTGTGGATCATCAGCGCCGATGGCTGATTCGTCTGTTGTTGTTCGATGCGCATTTTAATAAACTGGTCGAGAGGATTACATGATAGGGAGCTAAATCATATCAACAATAATGTACTGTACTCTGTTATCCATATTTGAGCATAATCGCGATACCGTCTTGACCTTGAAAACAGCCGACACAAAACCAAAATAAATAAAATCTCTGTAATTACTGTTGTTAATATATCTTTAATTGATAATCGAATAGTATAAAAAATTATTAAAGTTCAAATAACATCGAAAACCAGGATTATTGAAGACATTTCTTAGTACATATACGTTATGCTGTCGGCTTAAGTTCCAGATCAGCTGACGAAATTAAACGACGTTTTAATCCCAGTCCATTTATTATTTTTGACAACCGACGTAAATTCGAGACAGACTCCGAAACGACGTAAGTCGAGGTAAACCTGTAAGCAATTTCAAGACATCCAGAGCTATATAGGTTGGTGTGGGCATAGGGTGTTCATTAAACACTACCTGAAATAAATCCAAGCAGTACAACATTGAAGTGTGATACTGTACTCGGAACATGTGACCCCCTACAGGGATAGTCCAGAAAGGACAAAGTCAGTCAGGTCTTTCTGGAGGAGTGTAATGTCAGGCATCCAGTATTCTTCAGTCATTCCTTATGAGATACGAGTCAGCCATGTTAGTTTTGCATATGTTGTGCTTGGTCATAGACTGTTGTCCTTGATAGTGCCCTAGTTTACTTAATAATGCTCTGGTACTACTTTTTGGAGAGAGAAAAAACATATTAACCCTGAAAAAGGGGTTTTATCAGAGGAAAAACCTATTTTTGGGTGGTACTGTGTGGTCATCAGGACCCTCCCTCCTCCCTAGCCAGGGGAGTAGGGCAATAGTTTTTACTTGGGAACTTAAAAGATGGCAGTTTGGCGCACAGTGATGCGCTCGTAACATTGTCTCCAACTGAGATGATGATTCCTTTCTATGAGGTGATGACATAAACCAAAGCAACGAATTTCAGCGCTAGAGTAGCTGTCAAATTCTATCGAGCCTGAAATCAAAGGTCTTCCTTATATACACCAAGTACGTACTTTGCACATTGATACACTGACCCTAGAGCACAGGATACAATGTATTTATGTCAAATTGGATTCCCGGTTTTAACCTCTCACAGATAAGCTGGAGACCACATACCACCTCCCCCAAAATTGTGTTTTCCTTTGTTTAAACTCTTTATCTAATATCTAATGCTGTATTAATACCTAAGATAATTTCCATGAACCTCCCCTGGTGTCCATATTGCCTCTTTAGAAGCTTAGTTTAATCAACATTTTCCATAACATTTCAAAATATTCCCGTTTTCTTTCCCTCCAATAAACACGCACTTACTAAGGAATGGACTGATGCACCAGTTTCTCTTCATCCTTTCTTCAGTTTCTCTGTCATCACAGTTTAATTCAGGAGTTCTCCAGATTGTTTAACTATTATTGCTCATTAAGATGGCCTTCCCTTGGATTTGTTAGTAATTACTGGGTGGTGTGTTCATAAGAAAGGTTTCTGGGAGATCATGATCTGCATTATTTTTGTGCTTCGTGTCGATGGCAATCAAGTGATTTAAATACCTATTGTGAATAATGCGCTTGTCTTGCGATCTCTCTTGGAAAAGTATGTTTCAAAGCACTATAAAGGGGAAAATCCAGAGGAGACTAGGCTAGTTGATTATATAGTAGGGATGGCAATGATAATGACACATCTCTACTTTTAGATATTTCACAAAATCATCCAATTTTCAAGGGATGAGCCTCAAAGTTCTTGATTTTCTAACTTCCTTGTTAAAATCAAAAGTCCAGTAAACCTTCTTTTAACCCTTTTACCCCCAGGCTATTTGGAAATTTCCAACCCTTAACCCCCAGGGGGTTATTTTTTTTCCAGCACATTTTGCAGTATATTTTTTTTAAATTACTCTAATAGCCTCAATTTTTGTCATAGAGAGGTCAGGTTGGTCTCATTCTCTTAGAAAATGCCTGAATTTTCTCAAAAAATTATCAAAATTATGAAAAAAAAAAAATTTTTTAGCATTTTTTTGCAAGGACGTACCGGTACGTCCATGGGGGTAAAGGGATGGCTTTTGTGAAACGTACCAGTACGTCCTTTGGGTGTAAAAGGGTTAAAGGTGTTAAATTTCTATTAAAAGGCAAGTTACATTCTTGACAATTAAATGAGGTCATGTGGATTACTCTTCCAATGCTCTACATTAAAAAACTAACCAAATTTGAAAATGAAACCTATTTTTGTGTTAGCTTCCATCGAGCTCAAACAAAGCTGTACTTTTATAAAATTGATGAAATCATAAGCGTAAACAAAGCTACAAAAAGGTAATACACTTATATACAAATGAAGTTACTCCAATAGGTAAGTGTTTGTAGTAGTTCTAGCCGGCCAAATACCACCCAATTTCCATAGCTCTTACATTATCTAAAGATTTTAAATGTCTTATGGCAAATTGTCTAAATATGTATGCTGAAGGTAACAATCTGTTCTTGGTCCATTACTTTTCATAATATATACACATGTGGTTTGGCCTAGAAAACAAGCTCATTGCAAATGCAGATGATACTACTGTCTTTGCATCAGTTCCATCTCCTCAATGTAATTTGGGGTGGCTGAATCTCTTGACAGAGATCTAGCTAAAATTAGTGCATGGTGCAAATTATGGAGCATGAAGCTGAACCTTAACAAAACTCAAAGTATGCCAGTAAGTAGGTAGAAGACGGTGGCTTATCAAGATCCAGATCTCGGCATTGATAATGTTTCTTTAACTCTATAAAAATCTTGATGGAAAATTTACTTTTGAGAAATACATTCGGTCTGTTCCTTCTTCAATTGCAAAAAATTTTGTCTTTTTGAGAAAGTTCTTCAGGATTTTTGGTGATCTATCTATTCTCAAGAAATGTTTTAATTCTTTCATTCTGCCATTTTTGAGTATTTTTCTCTGGTCTTCAGCTGCCAACTTTCATCTTAATTTGTTGGACATAAACTTGCGATCTATTAAATTTATTATTCCTGATCTAGATAATAATCTCTGTTGATGTCGGCTACCCCCCAAAATTGGGGGAAGTGCCTTGGTATATGTATGTATGTATGTATGTACCTTTGTTCAGTTGGTTCTTTATACATGTTGCTTAAGATTTTTCATAATTCTGACCATCCTTTGCATCCAGCTCTTCCCGGACAGTTCCATCTTGTTCGTAATACTAGGCATGCAGTTTATTCTAACAGTCATGCCTTTTCCATCATAAGTCTCAATACTTCCCAGTTTTCTACAAATCTTATTCAAGCTGTGACCAGATTGTCAAATGATCTTCCTTATCAGGCTGTCAAATTGGTAGAACTGCAGAAGTTCAAACTTGTAGCAAATGTAGTTTAATGTTGAACAGGCTGCCATAATTCTCTCTTTATAATTTATAAATGGCATCTATTTCAACAATGTTACCAATCTTAAGATATTTTATATTCATAAATCAATACTTCTCATGCAGCTGATTTCCTTTCCTCACTGGGCTATATTTCCCTGTTGGAGCTCTTGTGCTGATACTATGCTGCTTTTCTAACTAGGGTTGTAGCTTAGCTTAATAAAAATTATAAAAAACTAATGAAATATTCCTATAATCAAACTTACCTATGACAGAACTGCTAGATGGACCAAAGGCACATATACACTGTGATCCTCCTGGGACTTCAAACTTGCAAAAACTCCACTTACTACTGAAGTATTTTGGTAAGAAGGATGCCGATGCTAAACTGTCAAGAAAAAAAAATATTTTTAAAGGTATCATAAGCACAAACAATATTTTTTCTAAATGCTGTTGAATATTACAACTGTAAACTTAGTTCACAGTCTAATGAAGACTGGGAATAATTAAATAAAAATAATTTTTCTTACAAATGCCATGCATAACCCTTTTACCCCCAGGCTATTTGGAAATTTCCAACCCTCAACCCCCAGGGGGTTATTTTTTTCCCAGCACATTTTGCAGTATATTTTTTTTAAAATTGCTCTAACAGCCTTAATTTTTGACATAGAGAGGTCAGGTTGGTCTCATTCTCTTGGAAAATGCCTGAATTTTCTCAAAAAATTATCAAAAATATGAAAAAAAAATTTTAATAGCATTTTTTTGCAAGGACGTACCGGTACGTCCATGGGGGTAAGGGGATGGCATTTGTGAAACGTACCAGTACGTCCTTTGGGGGTAAAAGGGTTAAAAGATCCAGTTATAGAGTACACATATACTGTATATATGAATCACTGCGACACTTCCAGATCAGGCCTCATCATATTCTTATCTTGGGGATTTACTGGATGGTTACAATTTTCTTGCTCATTAGGTATTTGAATCTAAATAATATTCCTACCTGTTATTTAGTCAATGCTCAAGTTTGTTTTATTTCTGAGAAAGCAATGCAAAATAAGTTTGCTTCAATTTACTGACAAATTATCCTCCAACAGCAAAGAAAACTTGGATGAATATTCCACAAAAACAGCTTCCTCACTATAATGTCAGCAGCAATCACCAGTATAAAGTGAAAATGTTAACCTTTTTACCCCCAGGCTATTTGGAACTTTCCAAACCTTAACCCCCAGGGATTTTTTTCTCAAGCACATTTCCCTATATATATTTTCTAAATTGCTCTAACAGCCTTAATTTTTGTCAGAGAGGTCAGGTTGGTCTCATTCTTTTGGAAAATGCCTGGAGTTTCTCAAAACGTTAATCAAACATATGCAAAAAAAAAAATTTAAATAGCAGTTTTTTGCTAAGACGTACCAGTACGTCCATGGGGTTAAAGGGATGAGTTTTGTGAAACGTACCAATACGTCCTTTGGGGGTAAAAGGGTTAATATATTTTGCCAGTAATGATAAAAACATTTAGGTTATCTTCTTATAAATGCAGTGCCAACCAAAATGTTTATTATTGGCATAATTTCTGAATGGCATCACAGTTGAATAATATAATCCTAAAATGTAAAACGTGATACTGAAACAACATGACCAATTTGAACCTAATAACTTGGATCCAAGCAAAATTGTCTGTAAATGACAAAGACAGTGATCACGACAAGGCATTCACATTCTAATGCAGGCACATTATTACGGTTTGAATATACATTACTTTTAACTAGATAACCATGGCGAACTTTTTAATTCTCCCAGTTATAACAATATAAAATTAAATACAGTACTGTATTTATTACCAAGGTTACATGATAACGAAATACTTGATTTTAATGAATAATGGACTTGAACGTCCTACATTTACATTTACTCTCAGTTTAAAAGCTGGTTCATGAATAAAATTACAGTAATTCATTAGAACTTTAAAGAAAAATGGTTTGGGATTTCCTAATTATTATATGTAATTTGTGATACTGTTATGCAAATAAAATGGTATTGGTGGTGCCAATGTACAAACCACAAAATAAAGTGAATACAAAATGATATTGAATAAAATAAGCAATGAACAATAATGAAAAATATAATAAAATGAAAGTAGCATAAAAAATAAACAGGATGACATCATTAAAGTTGTAATTCTGATACATGATTTTAATTTAGTAAGGTATACTGTCGAAAATAATTTCTTGCTTGCCTCAAAATATCATCCTGCGTATATCTATAAATCTTACAATTAGTGGGAGGGTGAGCTGTGACATGCTAGCAGTACCAGCTGAACTCGGTTGAGTCCCTTGTTAGGCTGGGAGGAACGTAGAGAGTAGAGGTCCCCTTTTTGTTTTTGTTTCTTTGTTGATGTCGGCTACCCCCCAAAATTGGGGGAAGTGCCTTGGTGTATGTATGTATGTATGTACAATTAGTGATTCTAAGGAACCAATTTTAATCTCTAGAAAAATCACATTATAGTTTTAAAAAATTCTACTCAGAAAATAAATTAGTAATTAAAACCATTAGAGCATCATCAATGCTTTGAAATTTTGTCTGTTAAAACAGCAAAGAACATAAGAATAGCTAAACATATGTTAAAAGCTTACAGGTTTGAAATATGAGTGGCAGCTTTATTCTGGGTAATATTCATGTTTTCCAAGTGCATGCTGAATGACTGCAACACAGTTGTAATCTTAACCCTTTTACCCCCAGGCTATTTGGAACTTTCCAACCCTTAACCCCCCAGGGGTTATTTTTTTTCAAGCACATTTTGCAGTATATTTTTTTTTAAATTGCTCTAACAGCCTTAATTTTCATCATAGAGAGGTCAGGTTGGTCTCATTCTCTTGGAAAATGACTGGAGTTTTTCAAAAAAATTATAAAAAATATGCAAAAAAAATTTAAATAGCAGTTTTTTGCAAGGACGTACTGGTACGTCCATGGGGGTAAAGGGATGAGTTTTGTGAAACGTACCAGTATGTCCTTTTGGGGGTAAAATGGTTAAATTCCATTCTAAAATTAAATCATCATACTAACTTGATTAGATGATGAAAATAAAATAAAAAAAAAAGAAGCACAGTTTCTCGTTCATAACACCAACAGCTTAATGATAGGCAAGACAGAGGGGCCCTAATAAATATAAATGATTTGGTTCCAGGAAGCTGTTTGAAAGTCGAATTGTTTGCAAGTTCATTTTTGTTAAATTTTGGCCGAAGGTAGGCCTAACCTGAATTCCATACCTATGATTTCCAGCTACAAAAGTCAACAAATAGTTCCGTTTCATATGAAATAAATATCAGGTTGTTACAAATGTTGTTTTGCAGTATTAAAATGTTATTTTCCTTAGTAAAATAAATTTTTGAATATACTTACCCGATGATCATGTAGCTGTCAACTCTGTTGCCCGACAGAAATCTAAGGTCGGGATACGCCAGCGATCGCTATACAGGTGGGGGTGTACACAACAGCACCATCTGTGAGCAGGTACTCAAGTACTTCTTGTCAACAAGAACTCAATTTTCTCCTCGGTCCACTGGTTCTCTATGGGGAGGAAGGGAGGGTCCTTAAATTCATGATCATCGGGTAAGTATATTCAAAAATTTATTTTACTAAGGAAAATAACATTTTTCAATATTAATCTTACCCGATGATCATATAGCTGATTCACACCCAGGGTGGTGGGCGGAGACCAGCATACATGTTAACATTAGAAGCTAAGTATCCCGTATCTTATTTTATCAGTTATTCAAAATAACAAACATAAAATAAATAAGTACCTGGTAAGGAAGTCGACTTGAACCCTTACTCTGCCTTTTTAAGTACGTCTTCCTTACTGAGCCTAGCGATCCTCTTAGGATGCTGAGCGACTCCTAGGTGCTGAAGTATGAAGGGCTGCAACCCATAATAAAGGACCTCATCACAACCTCTAATCTAGGCGCTTCTCAAGAAAGAATTTGACCACCCGCCAAATCAACCAGGATGCGGAAGGCTTCTTAGCCTTCCGGACAACCCAGAAATATTTCAAGAGAAAGATTAAAAAGGTTCTGGAGTTAGGGAATTGTAGTGGTGGAGCCCCCACCACTACTGCATTCGTTGCTACGAATGGTCCCAGAGTGTAGCAGTTCTCGTAAAGAGACTGGACATTCTTAAGATAAAAGACGCGAACACTGATTAGCTTTTCCAAAAGGTCGCGTCGAATATATTCTGCAGAGATCTATTTTGTTTAAAGGTCACGGAAGTTGTGACAGCTCTAACTTCGTGTGTCCTTACCTTCAGCCAAGCTTGGTCTTCCTCATTCAGAAGGGAATGAGCTTCTCGTATTAACAGTCTGAAAATAATAGGATAAAGAATTCTCTGACATAGGCAAAGATGAATTCTTAACTGAACACCAAAAAGCTTCAGACGGGCCTCGTAAAGGTTTTTAAAATAGAACTTAAGAGCTCTTACAGGATATAATACTCTTTCTAGTTCATTTCCAACTATACGATAAGTTTGGAATAACGAACGATATTGGTCAAGGCCGAGAAGGCAGCTCGTGTTTGGCTAGAAAACCAAGATGTAGAACATGTAGCCGTTTTGGATGAAAATCCGATGTTCTTGCTGAAGGCATGAATCTCACTGACTCTTTTAGCTGTGGTTAAGCATATCAGGAAAAGAGTCTTAAAGGTGAGATCTTTCAGGGAGGCTGATTGAAGTGGTTCGAACCTGTCTAATATAAGGAATCTTAGAACCACGTCTAAATTCCAACCAGGTGTAACCAAACGACACTCCTTCGTGGTCTCAAAAGACTTAAGGAGGTCCTGTAGATCTTTATTGTTGGAAAGATCTAAGCCCCTGTGACGGAAGACTGATGCCAACATGCTTCTGTAACCCTTGAAAGTGGGAGCTGAAAGAGATCGCTCTTTCCTCAGATATAAGAGGAAGTCAGCTATATGAGTTACAGAGGTACTGGTCGAGGATACGGATACTGACTTGCACCAGTTTAGGAAGATTTCCCACTTCGATTGGTAGACTCTAAGGGTGGATGTTCTCCTTGCTCTAACAATCGCTCTGGTTGCCTCCTTCGAAAAACCTCTAGTTCTCGAGAGTCTTTCGATACTCTGAAGGCAGTGAGACGAAGAGCGTGGAGGCCTTGGAGTACGTTCTTACGCGTGGCAGACGTAGCAGGTCCACCCTCAGGGGAAGAGTTCTGGGAACGTCTACTAGCCATCGAAGTACCTCGGTAAGTTATTCTCTCGCGGGCCAGAGGGAAGCAACTAGTGTCAACTTTGTCCCATCGTGAGAGGCGAACTTCTGCAGTACCTTGTTGACAATCTGGAACGGAGGGAATGCATATAGATTTAGATGAGACTAATCTAGTAGAAAGGCATCTAAAAGAACCACTGCTGGGTCCGGGATAGGTGAGCAAAGTATTGAGAGCCTCTTGGACATCGAGGTTGCGAAGAGATCTATGGTTGGCTGGCCCCAGGTGACCCAAAGTCTCTTGCATACATCTCTGTGGAGGGTCCAATATGTTGGAATTATTGTCCCTTCCTACTGAGACAATCTGCTAAGACATTCAAGTTGCCTTGGAAGAAACTTGTAACTAGTGAAAAGTCTAGACCTGTTGAACAGGAGAGGAGGTCACTAGTGAACTCGCACCATGTCAGAGAGTAGGTCCCTCCTTGTTAGGAGATGAACATCAAAACAGGGAGTTGTCTGTGTTGACCTCCACTACTTTGTCTTGAAGGAGAGACCTGAAGCTTTTCCAGGTCAGACGTACTGCCAGAAACTTCTTGCAGTGAAAATGCATTGTCCTTTGACTCGAGTTCCATAATCCCGAGCATTCCCTACCGCCTAAGGTCGCACCCCAGCCTACGTCCGATGCGTCTGAGAAGAGAACGTGGTTGGGAGTCTGAACAGTCAGGGGAAGACCCTATAAAAGGATGATAAAGTCCTTTCATCAGGTTAGACCAGACTTATCTTCCGGAAACCGGGATCGAGACCGCTTCTAGCGTCTTGTCCTTTTCCAGAGAAGAGCTAGATGAAACCGAAGAGGACGGAGGTGTAGTCTTCCAAGTGACACCAATTGAACCACGGATGACAGTGTCCTAACCAGACTCATCCACAGCCTGACAGGGCCGTATTCCTTCTTCAGCATCTTCTGGATGGATAGCAGGGCTGGGGGTTGATCGTCTTGTTCAGCCATGTCCTCATCAGAGGGTTCCTCATCCGAAACTGATGAGGAAACGGCAACGGAGTGGGCAACGTCTGACTCGTTGAATCCGGTCGCACTGGTGGATGCGTGACGGAGCCGGACACAAGATCATGGTACTGCTGCACAGTCTGTGAACTGTCAACCATGGGGATGCGAGGAAGTACAGCGACAACCCGAAACTGTCTAGACTGTCTGGGTAGTGCAGACAACCCCTTATCGGGTTGCTGAGGTTGCCGCACTGCTTCACAACAAGTCACCTCTGCTGGTTGTTGAACGTCTTTCTAGTGACACACTGAACGTCCACAACCACCTCCGAGAGTAGCTTAACGTCAACGTGCGACTGGCAACCCACACTGGGTCGCACCGGTGGAGGAACCATCTCAACTGGCGGACGTGAGTAGGATACTTCAGCGTCAACAGGGCGTACAACCAACCGGTAGGAAGGTCGTTGGTAAGAAGGTTCTTCTCCGAAAAAAATCCTCTAACAAGGACTAAGCTTGGACTGCATGTCTTGCAACAAAGCCCAAGGTCTAAGGGAGCAGGTGTGGCAACAGACGGGGTTAGCGACTGAAGCGGAACCATTTACCCTCCCTGGAAGCATGTTATGCTTTAATTAAAGTCCATAGGAGGCTAAGCAGCTTAAGGCTCCTCTCCAAATGACAGAGTCCTCAAGGGAATATCAGAAGGAGGGAGAACAGCACTTTCTCATCTACAGGAACCATGTCCGAGAAAAGCTAGGTATCTCAGTGAGGGTTTCACTGGTGCAAAAGCAGCAGACCAGAAGGCAACGTTATGAAACTGCTTGACAGTCTGTGAACTGTCAAAAACTGAACTGTCAACCACAACAGGAGCGTGAGGACATACAGCACTGGTGTATTAGTAGCAGACCAGAAGGCAACGTCATGTAACTGTTTGACAGTCTGTGAGTTGGCAACAACCAAAGTTGTGTGGGGAAGCCTCAACTCCTGACTGACTAGTTTGCTGCGGGCGAGTGGCGGTAACCACAGTGTGTTGTGGAGGCAGACACATCGTGTCAAAACACGGCAGCTTGAGGTAGCTCACACACGGCAACGGAGTGCTCCGTGTGTCTGTGGGAGTCATCATACATCTGGCAGGGTTGACTGTGCATGGGTGGAGGAGCTCTCACAACAAGAGTGTGGGAGCAGGAAGCCATGCCGGGCGCACAACCGTGGTAGGTGTAGGCCCACGGGTGCATCGTCAACCTTCTCCGCAGTCGGAGTGTGGGAGCTGGCAACAACAAAAGCAGAGTGTTGGTGCGTGGGAGGGACTGCCGTGGGTTGCGGAGCATGCCGCATGGGTTGCGGAGCATGCCGCATTGTGTCAAAACACGGCAGCTCTACAGCACCTTCCCACTGCTGATGCGGTAGCTCACGCATGTCAATGGAGGGTGCAGCATGAACATGCGTCTGGCAGGGTCGACTGCGCATCGGAGGTGGAGCTCTCACAGGTTGGAGTGTGGGAGCAGGCAGCCGCAGTATCTGCTGAGCGCACAACCGTGGCAGGTTGTAGATTAACAGGTGCATTGTCAACCTTCCAGCACGATACTCCTGCATGAAGGAGCAAGCTGAGACTGTATAGTCTGCAGCATGGACCACTAGGGTCTATGAAAGACGGCAACAAACGGAGCTACTGTCCGTTGTGACTGAGGGTCTAAAACAGCTGGTGCGGCAACAGACGGAGTTACTGCCTGTTGCGGTTGAAAGGTTTCCCAAATAAAAAGTTCCTTTATTAGAATTAAAACCATTTAAGCTAAGAAAGAATGAACGAAACGCTAGAATCGGTTTACTCTTACTGCAACGTGAAACCGTGAAATACTCTCTCTCTCTATCGTAACGATAGAGCGCAAGTTGAACGTTCTGAACGTCAACAACTGCGGAGACTAAACTAAACGTTAGTTCATCTTTGAAAACAGTACGAGACTATCAAAGAAATTCTTTCAAAAACCTAAATATTAAAATAGCATAAATTCTTAAAAGGAAATACGATATGACGGGCTCAATGTTAATTAACTTCGGTTCCAAGTAAGGACCGCCTACTATTAGGAAAGGTCGCATATAAACAAACATAAAAATTAATTTTATAAGTTTATAATAAATGGACAATTAATCGAAGAGGCCTATAAATGGCGGAGAGATATAAAATAAATTTATAACTTTGTTAAGCAAAATTACCAAAAACCTAAACACACTTCCGTCTAAGGGAAGGGTCGGTCATTAAAAAGTGAAAGAGAGTCTATACTCTCTTCGTCACCAACACTTCCGTCTAAGGGAAGGGTCGGCCATTTAAAAGTGAAAGAGAATCCATACTCTCTTCGTCACCATAATTAAATCTATCCAAAACGAGTTCAAGTTTTGAAATGAAGATAAAACCCCTGCATAGCGAAAGCTCAAAACTGGAATAGTGTACTTCACCAAAAAGTTGTGAAAACAAATCCAGTAGGGACAGCGTATTAGTAGGTCTTGCCGGTGGCACGACAGAGGAAAAATTGAGTTCTTGTTGACAAGAAGTACTTGAGTACCTGCTCACAGATGGCGCTGTTGTGTACACCCCCACCTGTATAGCGATCGCTGGCGTATCCCGACCTTAGATTTCTGTCGGGCAACAGAGTTGACAGCTACATGATCATCGGGTAAGATTAATATTGAAAATTACATATTGTTTTATTACAATATTTCTTTTATCTTATCTTTGTTATTTTCAGTTGGCTTTCTGTTTGTATCTCCAAACGTTTGCAAGTTGGGACCTTTTGTATGCACAAGAGAAAAGATTATAGTTCTTTGGTCTTCCGAAGCATCAGTAAAAGGTTTATTTCTTGCACTGTATGAACACTGATGAAGGGGTATTTACATACATATATATACCAAGGCAGTCCCCCAATTTTGGGGGGTAGCCGACATCAACAAATGAAACTAAAACAAAAAGGGGACCTCTACTCTCTACGTTCCTCCCACCCTGACAAGGGACTCAACCGAGTTCAGCTGGTACTGCTGGGAGCCCACCCTCCCCCGTTATCCACCACAGGTGAAGCTTCATAATGCTGAATCCCCTACTGCTGCTACCTCCGCGGTCATCTAAGGCACCGGAGGAAGCAGCAGGGCCTACCGGAACTGCGTCACAATCGCTCGCCATTCATTCCTATTTCTAGCACGCTCTCTTGCCTCTCTCACATCTATCCTCCTATCACCCAGAGCTTTCTTCACTCCATCCATCCACCCAAACCTTGGCCTTCCTCTTGTACTTCTCCCATCAACTCTTGCATTCATCACCTTCTTTAGCAAACAGCCATTTTCCATTCTCTCAACATGGCCAAAATTTTATCATGTCTTCTGAAAGTAATAAAAAAATACATTTCAAACATGGACTCACCTAGATTGCTTATTTTTCTTATCTTCATCCTCTGTTGAAAACACATGCACCGTACCGTGGTCACTTGAAACACACAACAATGAAGAATCATGACTGAAGTTGATGCTGAAATTAAACAACTGGTATAATTCATAAGCCTACAAATATACATAAACTACCGACATTTAACAGATCAATATATGGCCCTGTCGAATATTCCAAAAATTTTATGTCTCCATTTTGGCCTTAGAATGTTTCAGGAAGTAATTCTATTATTTATTGCCACTGCAAACGTTTACTTTCATCCATTATGAGGAATTTGAGTTTCTCCATATTTTCTATGAAAAGTTTTGCACAATGTGGATGGAACATTCCAAAAATTCAAATGACTCCATTTTGGCAATAGAATGTTTCAGGGAGTCATTCTAGTAGTATTTATTGCCACTGCGCACATTTACATCAATCCATTATCATTTATGACTAGTAAAAACAGTTTGTTATGACTTACCAATAAATATTTGCCACATTAGCACCTCGTCTAAGCTCATTCAACTGCTGCCCATTTGCTGTATCAAAAATTCTAATCAGCGTCCCTTTTTCCGAGGCTGTAGCTAACTTTGTCCCAGGGAGATTAAGAGCTGAAAACCACGCACTGATTAGCAACATCATCAAATACATTTTGAAAAACTAAGGCCAGTGACTTGTACACTACTGATCATCCTTCATACCTATAAATGTATGATAAATAGATGTCCACAATTTACTGTTCAAGGAACTGTGACAGTATAATTGCCGATTTATGTCCAAACAACTGACTAAAAGAAATAAATAATCACACAAACAAGTGAAAAAAAAAGTTATGAGAGATTTAGCATTTGGCATTGAAGTAATTACTTTTACCTAATAAGAAACTGTAATAAAACAATTTCATAATTATATTTTATACAGATGCAGTATACTGTAGTATAAAAAATCTTTTTTGAATACCCAGAATCTAAGCCTGTCTACAGAATACCTATACAACTAAGAGGCGAGTCATGTGCCATGATATCGAGAGGAGATTTTTCTGTATCAGCAAGGTCAATGATGAGCACGTGTCCAGCACGGGGGCCAGGGAAAGCAAGCAAAGAGTTGTTGCTGTTGGGGCATAGCACACACAAGCCTGCGGAGAAAAAACGTAGAAATTATGATCAAATAGTATTCAGGTAATGGTAACTTCTGCCAGTTAAGATTATAACATTGTCAAGCCTCTAAAAGTCACCGAGTATTACCAGAATTGCTCAGTTGAGAAAATTAATAACAGCAGTACCAGAATTGCTCAGTTGAGAAAATTAATAACAGCAGTAAACTCATGAAAACACGTATTAGTTATGTACTTTCTAATGATATAAATATGGTTGAAAGGCTTTAAGGGTTGGCACAGGTACCAAGGGTTATTAGTATTTTCATGATTACAATAAATATATGATCATAGTCTAACAATATAAATTTTCTTTCACTTTCTTTATAAATATGTTTTTGCAATAAAATATCTGTCCACAGCTACAAAAAAACATGTGAGTGATAATTGTATTTCTATAATTAATTAAAGCAAGTACCGTAACATTAGTTGATCTAATGACATGGTTAGGTTCCAAAGACTTACTGTAGCAGGAAATTATCCAGCAACAAACTGTACACTGGCTACCTGTTCTATGCTAATTTAATGTAGGTTTAGAAGACTCAAATAACTCAATCTAAAGAAAATATAACCCTTATGGAATCTAACCATATCAGACAAGCTCAAGATCATCTACATGATGTTACTCTTAAAACGAATTATCTAAATTAAACAAAATTCACGTCCTATTCATTTGAATAATGAGAAAATCTTACATGCTTTAAAAGTATATTTATTTTACTTTTATGTATAGCAGTCATTTCAGTCCTTACCTTTAGGGTTATTTGTCATTTCAGTCCTTACCGTTAGGGTTATTTGTCATTTCAGTCCTTACCTTTAGGGTTATTTGTCATTTCAGTCCTTACCTTTAGGGTTATTTGTCATTTCAGTCCTTACCTTTAGGGTTATTTGTCATTTCAGTCCTTACCTTTAGGGTTATTTGTCATTTCAGTCCTTACCTTTAGGGTTATTTGTCATTTCAGTCCTTACCTTAGGGTTATTTGTCATTTCAGTCCTTACCTTTAGGGTTATTTGCAGTATCAAAAACATGTAGCTGTTGGGGATTCGAGGTAAATGTATACACCTTTATCATTGTGTCAAGGATAACAACGATGCGGTCCCTTCGTAACCTCACTCCACGGACATCTGATGCAAACTCTAATTCAATCACATGCTTTTTTTTCAAGTCATCCCAGACCATAACTGAAAGTAATTTACATAATTATCTCTAGTCACAATACACTTAACCCTTTAACCCCCAAAGGACGTACCGGTACGTTTCACAAAAGCCATCCCTTTACCCCCATGGACGTACCGGTACGTCCTTGCAAAAAAATGCTATCAAAAATTTTTTTTTCATATTTTTGATAATTTTTTGAGAAAATTCAGGCATTTTCCAAGAGAATGAGACCAACCTGACCTCTCTAAGAAAAACATTAAGGCTGTTAGAGCAATTTAAAAAATATATACTGCAAAATGTGCTGGGGAAAAAATAACCCCTTGGGGGTTAAGGGTTGGAAATTTCCAAAGAGCTTGGGGGTAAAAGGGTTAACATACATGATTAACAGAAAAATATATAATCTAAGAAATATTCAGAACTACAAATAACAATTATAGGTAGTAGGTTGGCCAGGGCACCAGCCACCCGTTGAGATACTACCGCTACAGAGTTATGGGGTCCTTTGACTGGCCAGGCATTACTACATTGGATCCTTCTCTCTGGATACGGGTCACTTTCCCTTTGACTACACATACACCGAATAGTCTGGCCTATTCTTTACAGATTCTCCTCTGTCCTCATAAACCTGACAACACTGAGATTACCAAACAATTCTTCTTCACCCAAGGGGTTAACCACTGCACTGTAATTGTTCAGTGGCTACTTTCCTCTTGTTAAGGGTAGAAGAGACTCTTTACCTATGGTAAGCAGCTCTTCTAGGAGAAGGACACTCCAAAATCAAACCATTGTTCTCTAGTCATGGATAGTGCTATAGCCTCTGTACCATGGTCTTCCACTGTCTTGGATTAGAGTTCTCTTACTTGAGGGTACACTTTGGCACACTATTTTATCTAATTTCTCTTTCTCTTGTTTTGTTAAAATTTTTAATATTTTATATTGAAATATTTTTTAGATGTTGTTGTTCTTAAAATATTTAATTTTTCCTTGTTTCCTTTCTTCACTAAGCTATTTTCCCTGTTGGGGCCCCTAGGATTACAGCATCCTGCTTTTCCAACTAGGGTTGTAGCTTAGCAAGTAATAAATTTTTCTTAGATAATTTGCATTTATCCTAACTAAACAAACCAGAGTTCCTTCATAGGAGAGAATACTTTAAGCAGAGCTGGATACAGTTATTAAAACTTAATAAGGTGGTCGTATCTAGCTGGAGGGTACAGGTAAGTCAGACCCACCTGACAGGACACTGAGCACCCACTTTGAAATCAGGTTGAGGCAGGAAGTGTTTATTTTACAATGCAAACCTTTATCCTTTAATAAGAAACCTACCCTTACAAGAGAGGAAGTTCCTATAGCAAAACTTGGTGGTTTACTTTCCCGGGAAATGTCAAGTGACGACTCTTAACCAGGGTATGAAAATGAGGCAGGTGTTAAGCCAGGTCATTACCGGAGTCTCGTAGACAGTCAAGGAAAAACCTATAACAACGTGGAGGATATGTTGCCTGAAGTACAGTATAGTTATTTATGAAAAATAGACTTGCATACATTTGGAAATCGTCCGCATCCTCTGCGAGTCATCCTGGTCCCACAAGTCACTTCTTGTAGAAAAAAGATGGACTTAAAGTTGTGAACAGCTGGGTCCTAGGTGCTAACCATGAACTACTGAACTAGGGTGACGAAGATCTTTTATCCTTCAGAATAACTTGTGACACATGCAAAGTTATGCCATTTCCTATTTGCTTCATCAGAGCTAGACTGCTTGAGGACAGTCTAGAGGGTTTAAGAAATATCTGCCGGCAATCCCACAATTTTAAGCAGGGCTGCTTAAGAGCCCTGCGAATTTAAAAAATCATTCAATGTGGCTTGAGCTCCCAAGGAGCTCCTTATGAGTCTTGACGATTCTTGTAGTGTCCAAAACTAGGTCCAAGTAGAAAAACTTGAATCGAGGGCCAAGTGGTATCCTTCACAACAAAGATTAAGGAAGAAGGAAAACAGATCTCGATACCATTTGGCATATGGCCACTTGGGAGCGATGATGGTCATGCTGAACCTCTATGTCATTTACCAACTTGAGTAATTGGTGAAATGGGAAAATGGGCGGTTTAGGAGTAAGCATCTATAATTCCTAGAGATATTGAAAGGCACCCTCGA
Source organism: Palaemon carinicauda (assembly GCF_036898095.1). Taxonomy (NCBI): domain Eukaryota; kingdom Metazoa; phylum Arthropoda; class Malacostraca; order Decapoda; family Palaemonidae; genus Palaemon; species Palaemon carinicauda. The sequence continues at coordinate 81,685,345 of NC_090755.1, forward strand.
ACAAAGCCGATGGACTAGGATAGGGGAAAACTTTAGGGTAAATTTCTAGTTTAACAGAATGCTAACCCAGTTGAGGAATGGTGAATACCCAAAGTAAAATCACAAATTTTAAAAGTATTTGTATGTTTTCAACTAAACAAACCTGAGACCATTAATAGCTGTATCATTTCAGCAAAGCTACAAACTCATCTGTTAAAATTATAAGGAATGCCTATTATATAGGGTAATCTGACCACATTTTGTATGCACTGGTCTAGTTACATTAATGTCGTGATTCCTGCCAAAACTTATTCATTGTACAAGCATAGGCCCTTACACCAAAGAAACACCAGACAAAAAAACGTGAGACGTATCCAGTATGGGTTCTATAATAGGAGTGTGTTCACTAGCGTGGGTTGGGTTGGTAGTAGTAGCTTACGCAGCATAGATGTTGAACGGCACCTCGCTGTTTCAGGGATTTTGAAGAGGAAATCTCTAATTGGTGCGAGGCCTCTGGTTATGATTTACATCGCCCCAGTAATATACCGACACCTTATATAGGTGAGCGAGCTGGGTTCAACCTGGCATTCCTATGCAATTTTTCTCTGGTAATATATAGCAGTTATATACCTTAGAAATGGTGCTAAAGGAGCATTTCACTGGGCGGCACAGGTCTCTCGCCCAGAAATAGATTTTTCCTTCGTCAAAATCCCTTTCATTGTACAAGAATAGGCCTTCTTCATGCTACCAAATGCCAGAAATGCTATGCCATAGTTTTAGTAGAAGTAGATAAACACCTAACCATCAGATAAATCGATTAATGATAATATCTAAGAGATCATGTATAAAGTAAAGACATTCTGATCTTGTAATCTTTAATAAATATTAAATGAAACAATTTTACACTGCAGAAGAATTTTTTTTCTAGTTATGAAAATTATTTTTGTTTTTCAGCTTCCTTGTTTATCTGGCTAAATTATGGCAAAAATTAAGGATAATCATATTTTACTGGCTATTAAAGACTTCTGTAATGTATATGCCATTCCGAATACGATGCAGTAAGCAAAATGTACAACATATACTAATATATCTCAACTGGAAAAGCAGGATGCTATATGGCCAAGGGCTCCAACAGGAAAAAATAGCCCAGTGAGGAAAGGAAATAAATAAACTACAAGAGAAGTAATGAACAACTAAAATAACATATTTTAACCCTTTTACCCCCAGGCTATTTGGAAATTTCCAACCCTTAACCCCTAGGGGTTATTTTTTTTCAAGCACATTTTGCAGTACAGTGAACCCTCGTTTATCGCGGTAGATAGGTTCCAGACGCGGCCGCGATAGGTGAAAATCCTCGAAGTAGTAACACCATATTTACCTATTTATTTAACATGTATATTCAGACTTTTAAAACCTTCCCTTGTACGTAGTACTGTTAACAAACTACCCTTTAATGTACAGAACACTTAATGCATGTAATACAGTACCCTAAACTAAAACAGGCACAAATATTAAAGGCGACTTTATATCATGCGTTTCCTAAACACGCCAAAAAGCACGATAAAAAATGGCAACCAATGTTTTGTTTACGTTTATCTCTGATCCTAATGAAGAAACAAACGCATTTACACATCTGTTTATAGGTTAGTTTTTGCATCAATTATATTGATTATTCAGTACAGTATGTTGATTTGGTTATTACTAATGTTTTACTTAATTTTTCTTAGGACTTCCAAATGAAATTTTTTTCTTTATGACGCCGCCTGAAACGACGGCGTCATAAAGTACGCTCAGTAAACAAACTAAGGAATTTAACCCGCATGATGAAAGTGATAAATAATGATATTACAGTAAAAGCTTTTATAAAATATGTTATTACAAATATTATTTACCGTATCTATATAAAATCATACATACGTAGCAAAGCAGGAAAACAATCTACGAGAGAGAGAGAGAGAGAGAGAGAGAGAGAGAGAGAGAGAGAGAGAGAGAGAGAGTTGTTTTACATACGTAAATGTAAATTTTAAACAAAACAAAAATAGCCCCATTTCATATAAAATAGATTACAAATATTTTACTTTATCATATTACAGTAGTCTGTATAATACTGTAAAGTTCAGTACAGTATGTTGTTGTTAAAGTCGTGGCGATGAAATTCTCACGAAACAAAAACACGCCATTTGATTACAACAGCTGATTCTCTCTCTCTCTCTCTCTCTCTCTCTCTCTCTCTCTCTCTCTCTCTCTCTCTCTCTCTCTCTCTCTCTCTCTCTCTCTCTTCGTGTTATACAATACTTACATTTAGATGAAGAAACTAAAATTAGTTTTCTTAGTGTCAATTAAATACGAAATGAAATAATTAGGCCGAGTCTACATCCATTTCAATCATAGCCAAAAATAGGGCATCCGATTTCATCAGCAAACCACTATTTTTTGGGAAATATCATTTTATTCTAGAAAATTGCCACTCTTTAAATAGTTAATTGCACATTAAGAAAGCGTGTACTTTTGTTTTTAAATTTCGGGTGTGTTTTAAAAATCGAGTATTGTTGACTTTTTTTTTTTTTTTACTTTTGGCTGTGATTAGATCAGCTGTCATCTAGCTGCCGCTCTTGAGTGTGTACGAATACACTAACAAAGTATCATTTATACCATTTCTTAACTTATTCAAACCGTCTACAGTATACAGTTGATATTACATAAGCACCAATGTGTTATAACCTATCAAATTTTTTTGTTTATTACATTTAAACCCCTCTCTCTCTCTCTCTCTCTCTCTCTCTCTCTCTCTCTCTCTCTCTACCTCTCTCTCTCTACCTCTCTCTCTCTACCTCTCTCTCTCTCTCTCTCTCTCTCTCTCTCTCTCTCTCTCTCTCTCTCTCTCTCTCTCTCTCTGTGGGCTACTTTTCACTACCTCCCATTCCTTACCTCTCTCTATCTCTCTAACAAATGATATCTTTGTTGCTCCTCAAAGTTTCATTTATATTGAAAATCAATCATGATTCAATTTTCCTTACTTTCTCCAATCTCGCACCATCGGTCACATCGCGGTATTTTCGATATTTCCGGAAAATCCGCAATATATGTATAGACATGGGTTATGAAAAAAATCAGCGAAGTGGTGAATCCGCGATGGTCGAACCGCGAAGTAGCGAGGGTTCACTGTATATTTTTTTTTAAATTGCTCTAACAGCCTTAATTTTCATCATAGAGAGGCCAGGTTGGTCTCATTCTCTTGGAAAATGCCTGAAGTTTCTCAAAAAAATGATCAAAAATATGCAAAAAAAAAAATTTAAATAGCAGTTTTTTGCAAGGACGTACCGGTACGTCCATGGGGATAAAAGGATGAGTTTTGTGAAACGTACCAGTATGTCCTTTGGGGGTAAAAGGGTTAAGAAGAGTAACATTACATTAAATCTTTTCATACATAAACTATAAAAAGATTTATGTCAGGCTGTTCAACATAAAAAACATTTGCTACAAGTTTGAACTTTTGAAATTCCACCTAATACAAACCAAATCAGGAATAGAAATTCTCAAGCTAAACACTTACCTTTGTTTGTGGGATACTTTGGATGCGTGCCACCACCTACAAGAGCTAAGTAATTGCATCGGAAGAGCATTTCAACGTAACCAATCCCTCCATCAGAAAAGTCTTGTCTTTCTTTTTCTTTCAGTGGATCACAATTGTACACCCTGAAACCCGAGTCCATTCCACAAGCAAAACATCCTGCAATAAAAGTTTTCCATTATTTTCATCAAAGATATACCTTAAAAACATAAAGATCACTGGCCAGGTTTATCATACAATTGATTTTTTTATTGAATAGGAAGTAAAAAGCTATCAATTTTTTTTTATTTTTCATAACAATACAAACTTGGAATAATAATAATAATAATAATAATAATAATAATAATAATAATGAGAACGGAGTATGCAATGGAAAATGAAATATCATTGGAAGGAGAAAGGATTAATGAGGTAGAATCATTTAAGTACTGTATCTAGGAACTATGATCTCCAATACAGGGTATTTAAAATTACAACTTTAGTGAAAGATTGAAAAAAGAAAATCAAACAATGGCTAGGTTAAGTAAAATTTGGAAATCAAATCGCCTGAAATTACATAAAAAAATCAGACTATATCTCAGTTTAGTGAGATCGGTGTTACTCTATGGACATGGGCATTTTCATGAAAGTGAGTATCTAAGTTATTCTTAACCACCAAACTAGGTAATGTGGTTCAAACTAGGTAATGTGGTTCAAACTGTTGTTTTAATAGGTTCAAACTATTGTTTTAGTAGGGTTATATTCGATTAGATTATTAAAAATCAGTTTATGAATATTGTGCTTCAGTACAGCAAAACCAAATTGGTAAACAAGATGGTTTGGGGCAAAGCTCCACTATATATAAAACATATATATTGCTTTCCTGCTTCATACACCTTTATAAAAACTTGTAAATGCACAATAATCCATTCAATACAATAAAAAAAATTAACAAATACAGTTACTATTAGTTGCAATAGCAACCTAATACTCAAAAACCTACAATTCAGGTTACTTCAATATATTTTGCTGGTTTTGAGCTTGTGACCCCAAGTCCTTAGCATATCCCATTAAATATTTATCCTACAGTAGACGGCAAGGTAGAAGAATGGAAGAGAGAATGAGGTAAAGCAAGAGGCTAATAATCTAAGATAATCTAAGAGGGATCTAAAGCACGAGGCTAATAATCTAAGATAATCTAAGAGGGATAGTATATAATATAATGTTGGGGCAGACATAAAATAGTTGGAGTAGGGTAGGTCATTAGGTTAGGACATCATTACTTTACTGTTGTAATGTGACCCCACCTCCCACTAACGCTCTATTAGAAGTACAGATAAGGGCCAAAGAGATACTACAAACATTGGGGTGTATGTAGTTGATAAGGACAGGTCTAAAATTTCTTATTTGTCAAATTGATTTTCTTTATGGGGAAGCTGTAGTTCATCTTTGTCTGAAATACATTATCATGAAGATAATTTTACAATTTATGTAACATAATTTAGTTAAAACTGGTTGGGAAGCAAACAAAGGTTGAGACTTAGCCTTAGGGTAAGCTCAGCATATGGTGGTCTCAGGAGGGGGTGCACAGCACAGGTAGATAAGTAAGGATATGGCTCCTAAGTTAGGTTAGAAGGGGAACCTTAGGTTAGGTAGTGTGCTATAGTAAACATTTCCCCAAACTTTAATTACTGACCTGGTCCATTCCATCCAACTACAAAAATTCCCCAAAACCCTCTGGTAATGCCTATACAGTGTATTGCGAGAGGTGAATCGATGGCATTATCGCCCTACGGTAAATTCTTATATTAAAACTATATTTTACGGCTTTAAAAACAGGTATATTGAGTATTTATAGATGATTTGAATATTTTTGACAGTATCTGGCACAAATCCATAGGTTTTGAATTACAGTATGGTGAATCGAGTAACGAGTAATATTAATGAAACTGTCAAAACACTAGAGCTTTTATTCGCCAAGACTTCCTGATGCATAGAGAACATGACTCTCCTTCCCACTTTGCATGGAGTCATTCGTAACTGTATTTAATCATATTACTATCTGTCAACTTAATTGAACTAATGATTTATAGGTTTTTGCTCAGCCATATGCTCACGATTGAACATACTGTATCTCATTGTTCCTTTGTTCTGGCAAATGGACATATTTCGCTACACGCGTTAGCCCCGTGGGTTAGTATTTCTGTGTTGATTATCAATTATACAAGCTTAGAATATTATTACCTTGGTTATTATGGAGCCTATGTAGTATGTTGGGACAGGCCTTGGATCACCAGAAAATAGAGTAAAAAATGTCCAAAATCGGCTATTTTTCATGAGAAAGATCAAAGAATGAAATGGTATTAAATTCAATAGTTTTGTAAATGCTTGTCCCAACAAACTACATTCTAGGACAGGGTCGCGATCGCCAGAAAATAGAGTAAAGATCATCACCTATCGAGTTTTTCACGGGAAGTTTAACAGAATGAAATAATTAATTCACTAAATTTGTAAATGCTTGTCTCAACAATCTCCATAGCCTACTAGGACCACTAGGTGCATGAATGTCGGAAAGTGCGAGAAAAATGGACAACTAACCCAAACTTCCCCCAGCCCCCTAACCTGACCTACAAGCCAAGTCCTTACCTTCCTAATGACCTAACCGGGGGGGTTTAACCGCCCTCCCAAAACACTGTCACTATCATACAAACCCAACTTAACCGAACCTAGTAGTTCCCGGGTCACAACCACTAGCCGGGGGCAAGCCCCCCGGACCCCTTCGTAAGTTTCTCTCGTACACAAAAAAAGCTATGGGCAGCACTCTACATTATATCTTAACCACATTGTAATAATAAAAAAGTTACTCGGGATTACCTTAATATTTGCAGTCGCTGAAGTCTAAATCCTCGGGTTCTTGCGCTTTCACAGAGACCCCTAAAATCACCTAAGAGCCCTTCTCGAAATAGACATGAAAAAATGATGGGGTAACTCGAGTAAAGTCCCGTAGGCCTAAAAACCTTATTGTCTTCAAAGCATCAAGCTGATCTATATGAGTAATAAACTCAACACCATCGCTCAAAGAGAAACTATACGGAACACGTCTGTCCATTACGGCGTTTAGCTTTGGAAAGGGTCAACCTCGTGGCTCGTGCAGGTCAATCTCGGGTCAAGGGGGGGGGGATTAAAAATTTTTAAATCACGCGGCCAGCCCAACACAAGTAGGCCTACAAGCACACGGAAACGAAGGGTTAGTTCGGGTGGTTTGTTTGACACTGGTTTTATCTAACGAAACATCTTAACTAGATGCTGGTTAACCTAACCTTTGGTTGTATATATAACAAAATATTCGGCATAATTTCAGAACATGTCCCAACGAACTAACAATCTTAACAAGGGGTTAAGAATGGAGATTGTTGGGATTAGCGAAAGAATGGAGATTGTTGGGATTAGCGAAAACATAAGTCCGAACATCAATAACTGTTCAAGCTTGCGCCACCAGCTGATAGGCGAACAGAGCGCCGCCCAACGAGTGTTATTATAGTCAGGCAGGAAACAATGCTTGGGGGAAATTTTACGATCAAGTGGCTTCAGCAAACGACGCATTATAACGACCATTCCCAAACCTAACAATTCATGATAACTATCATAGCAGTATCAAATGTCACTATAAATAACGTGTCCCAACTAACTACAAACTTAACAGAGGGGTAAAAATATATATTGATGCGACAGCATTAAATTGTAAAAATGAACGATTCTTAGTCTGGGACGACACGGGCTCTATCAATGGGGAAAGTTCGGAAACTAAGCAGGAGCTATCCATGACTTGTATTCGGACCGTGCTGAACTCAGAAAATATTGCCGTGGTAAAGGTAAATTATATTATTGAAAATGATAAAATAACTTCATATTATGGTATATCGGATCATAGAGAAGAACATCTTCCCCATAAGGAAAAACGATTTGGCTAGTAATAAGAAAGAAATCACTCTGTCCCTACAAACTACACTCACCCCAAAATCGTTTTGGGAAAATTGGGTTAATGTGAAATAAACACCCCATACTGGGTATACTGCTGGCCTATGTTACCCTACACCGAAACTCAAGATAAGAATTTCAATGGCCTATGTTACTTTACAACCAAACTCAAGATAAGGATTCCAATAAAGTATAAAGCTAGTGTTTGTCAAAACCTAAATCTATCAAAATATAGCTAAATTGGAAAAATGGGTTATATTTCCGATTACTGGTAGTCTGGTGGGAGGATTGAGTACATACAGTAAGCTGTTCCACGAAATATCTAACGTAGTCTATGATATAAGCAAGAGAAATACGCAGACAGCATCAGAATATTAATTTACAGAGAAATATTAAAATACTGTCTTTAAAATTAATCAGGCAGTAAAAGAATTGCTGCCCATCGTAAGTCCAGCCTATCATATGTAGGCGTAAACATTGCCCCATGACGAAATAGGTTGGCATCACGTTCTCTTACCTTGGTCTTGGTTAAATCCAGCGTAAGCCAGACCGTTTCCATAGGGATTCTTGGGTCCTAAATTCATGTTTCTAGTTTTCTTGCAAATGAAAGCCTTAAATTACAAATGGTGTTATCGTGGCTCAGTCATTATCTTGCGATACCTTCGCCGAATCTACGCCATCATTTGTTCCAGTAACAGTGACATTACATTCGATTATAAGATTTTGAATTCATTCCGTTGAATTTTGTCTCTAGATATTTTTTAAATTACTTAAGTATAACTATTTTGTGATTTTTCAATGTATTTGTGTGATTTTATATAATATTAATAAATCAAATAAGTTTTAAAAGGTATTGTTGTTATCTGAGGAATTTAACGACATCAAAACAAAAGCTGACAACCAATCATGTGACAAAAGGCGTTTTCTTTGACCAATCAAAACTCAAGAAACCGTTGCCATGGAAACGGTGTAAACAATATGGCATCCGTTTCCCGTCAAAATATTGCGGCCGGTGGAGTTTTTGATTTACCGAAAGTTTCATATAGTGATTCGACACGAAAGTTGCTTAAGGGTGAGTTTGAGATTTATGATTGAAATTCCCACTTGATTTTGTACTTATATTATAATCTTACACATATTTGATGGGAAAAATAGCAGAGGCAATGGCTACTGTCAAGCATCTACTGTAGGTTAATCAAGCTTAGTTCCTGTTTTGCGTTGTTTCACATAACCTTAGTCATTACTTGTTATGGTATATCGGTCGTATTTTGTATAGGTTTAGTGTTAAATTAAATCACAGTTATATGACACGCCCTCCTCAGTCCCTTATTCTTAACTCATCACATTTCATACTCTAATTTTCTTAGGATAATTGCTTAGTAGACAAGGTAGGTTAATTCAAGCAACATCAGGGCTCGCCATTCATACTAAGCCTTTGGTAAGATTATAATCAACTGTTTTTTACAGTAGGGACATTAGCTTACCCACCTGGTAAAGTTGTATACGTAACCAATGATCCATAGGAATTCCTGGTGTATTTTTAGGAGTTTTGAATTATTATACTAATGATAAGTGATAGTAACCCATATTTTTCAAGTTATGATGACATCTTAAACAAAGAAATACCTGTAGAGCCATATTTCACAAGAGAAACAGAGGTATGACTAAAATTAAGGTCCTCGCCTAACCTAACCTAATGCACTTTGCCCTTAGTTATCGTGACGGTTGTAAAATCGTCAAAGGATGCCGGTGTGACAGTCGGAACGATCCCCGGTCTCAGAATTCTCCTTGATAATCTGCGCATGCGCGAACATTACTGTTTGCCAGTGCATACGAGGTTGACGTTTTATTTACCTGTAATGTTAGCGTGCGCAGCTCAACATTACCGCTTGCCAGTACAATCGAGTTTGATGTTTTATTTTCAGGCGAGCGAAGCGAGCTAATGGCAGAAAAGAACCATTATACAATGTTAAGGAGAATTCTGAGACCGGGGGATCGTTCAGACCGTCACACCAGGTAAAATTGCATTACTAATCAATCATCTATTCATAGAAAATAAGAGGGGTTTCTGGTGTATTTTCGAGTGTTTTGAATTATTTTGATGACTAAAATTGTCAGAAACCCACATTTTTTAAAGTTATAAAGATACCATCTACCTAATATTGTTCTCATACACTAATTCCTCATAGGTAATAGTCTATGTCTGAAGCATTAAAAACAGATGGAGCATGAGTTAGTGTCTGCTAGAAATGCCATCACTATATTACAATGCACAGTATCGTAGGTTATAGGCTGTAACTATATAGAGGAACAAGATTAAGAAAGAGTGTCACTTCGCATTGTAGGCTGAGCTGCCTATAAGTTAAAGCCAGAATAAGTTTAGAAACATTATTAATGAGTCACAAAACCTCAAGACTAGATGTCCAAAGTATTTAAGAGATTACCTATACACTTGAAAATATAGACAACAAAAGGTATTTTAACCCAAGACTAGCTTCACATGGTTTCAAGTTACACAAGTTGAAATTCACCTTGACCGTGGGTTCTAGTCTTCAAAATGTATTCCTAAGATTTTATTATTAACTTCCATTTGCTATCAGGAGAATTTACGATATTAAATCTTCCAGAGGGAATTGCAATATTTTTTTAAAAGTGTTATGATAATGTGGTTTTGACATATCAAAATTTTTATTATCTTAAGTGAAATACCATATTTAGAGAAATGCGTGTTTCAAATTACCACACGTCACTAAAGTATCATCCTTACTAGATGCACATCAAGTGCAAACAGTCTTCTATTTTTCAATATTAAACTTACCCGATAATCATGTAGCTGTCAACTCCGTTGCCCGACAGAATTCTATGGAGGGATACGCCAGCTATCACAATACTAGAAGGGGGTGTACTTACCAGCGCCACCTGTGGCCAGGTACTCAATCATTTGTTGTTGACACCTCCTCAATTATTCCTCTGTCGTGCTTCCGGCTAGACGTTCTGGGATACGCTCATGGTCTTCGAGTTTATTCATGGATATTTGGTGAAGTATTCTCTTAGATTAACGGCTGTCGCATACTGGAATCCTTTTTATATTAGCTAGTTAGCTTTTATATAAACTCTGATTAACGGTTAATGAATTTTTGCTTGTTTTTGGATCACCCTTTGACTTACTCTTTGAAACAAGATGTCTGACGTTTCGCAAGCTCCCTCCCATAGACGATGTAGGTCTTGCAATAGGCGTATTCCGAAGGTCTCGGTAGATCCTCACACCGCTTGTTCTGACTGTAGGGACAGGCCCTGTCTATTAGAAAATCGGTGTGAGGAGTGCGCCGGACTTTCGGAATTGGATTTTGTACGTCTTTTAAAATATTCATCCAAGTTAGAGAGAACTAGAGCTAGGAGAAGTTCTTCTCACTCTTCTATGTTTTCCTCACCTCATGATCCCCTACCTTTTCCTACCCCTGTAGTGGCTACCCCCGAACCTACTGTGTGCCCTCCGCCTGATATGTCAACTGTTTTGCGTGCTATTCAGGCTTTAGGAGATAAAGTAGAATCAGTGGTAAGTGACCATAAGTCTCTGATGGCCGAGGTTAAAGAACTGAAGGTCAAGAGTGCAGTGGGTGGAAATAGTGCCAGTGCTGTGACGAGTGCTAGTGTCTGTGCAGTGCCAAGTGCTAGTGGTGCCAGTGTGGTGCGTGAGGATTTTTCTGTGCGAGCCAGTCGTCCTCCCAGTCCGGGACCTCTTGCAAGCTCCCATGCCCAGGGGAGAAGCAATGTCGAAGGGCTTAAGGGTTCGACAGGCCTTGTTAGGCGCACAGAATTATCCTCGGTGGTTGCGGGCGTGTCTTCCTTAGACCGTCACTCCCACCTGCAGACGATTGAGCCCGTCTTCTCGTCCGCTGATCTTCATGCAGGGAAGAAACGTTGGTCTCAGGTCTCGAGACCGCTTAAACGTAGAGTTCAGTCAGCGAGTGCTCAGCCAGGTTGCAGTCATTGGCTCAGCTCCGACTCGCCTCTGTCATCGGTCGACTGTACTCCGCCCAAGAGGAGTAAGGTTCTGCCTATACAGACCCCGACTGTGACTTTACCTCAGTCTGTTATCGTTTCTGCCGACCCCAAGTGGACCCTGCTTCAGTCCATGCAAGTTCAGCTTTCGGACTTGATGCGTGAGTGTCGGGCTGAGAGTGTTGCACCTCCTGCACTCCCTCCACCTGTTCTCGCTGCACCTGTGCTCGCCCAGCCTGCACCTGCTCCGCCTGTGCTCGCCCAGCCTGCACCTGCTCCGCCTGGTCGCAGCACCATCTGCCAGGCGTACGATGTTGAACCACTTTCGGAGCTTGCTGTTCACAGTGTTGTTCAGCCTCAGCCTTCTTTAAGGCAACCCTTGCTTTGGGATCAGGAGAGTTACACTCTTCCTCCTCCTCCCCTTGCTGCTCCACCAGTGGTGCAACTCTCGGTTGGGGTACAACAACCTCTCCCCTCCGTGAGTCTGTCTGCTCAACCAGCGCTGCACCGAGTTCAACCCTCATCTAGGCAAGCTCATCTACACCATGCACTTGCGCCTCAGGAGCCTCAGCTTGCTAGAACTTTACCTTGTTCTGCGCAGCCTCAACCTTCTCATGCTCCACTCATCTCTCAGGAACAGGAACGGACTACTCCGCCTCCGTCCTCCGCTCAGCTGGTGCAATCCTTGGGTGCAACTCTTGCTAGGAGTCAACCTCCTTCACCCTTGCACCTGCCTTCTGCTCCGACTGTTGTTCAGCCTATGCAGTCTGAACCTCAGGTTTTCCCTCAAGTTGAGGAAACCTCTGTTGTTGTTCCTACCCGTTCTGACTCTGCGGTTCAGCATTCTGGTCCTTTTGCTTCGCTACCTTCTGCTGATGAAGTGTCGGATGATGAGGAGGCACATCTTGATCCCTCATCAGACGTGGAGGAGTCTAAGCTTTCTCCATTGTCTGTTGATTTTAGAAAGGTCTTGGCTCTACTCAGGGAGCTTTACCCTGACCACTTCGTCTCTGCTGTTCCCCGCTCTCCTCCATCTGAGTTTTCGCTAGGCGTGCAACAAGCTAAGTCGAGCTATACTAAGCTTGTCCTAGCTAGATCCTCCAAGAGGGCCTTAAGGACCTTAGGGGAGTGGCTTCAGTCTAAACAACACCTGGGCAAGACTTCCTTCATGTTCCCTCCAACGAAGCTCGCATCGAAAGGTTGCGTTTGGTATGCCACAGGGGAAGCACCAGGCTTGGGAGTTCCTGCCTCTGCCCAGGCTGACTTCTCAAGTCTGGTGGACTCGCCTAGGAGGACTGCGATGAGACGCTCGAAGGTTTGTTGGACCTTCTCAGACCTGGATCATCTTCTGAAAGGGTTGTTCAGAGCTTTCGAAATGTTCAACTTTCTCGACTGGTGCCTGGGAGCCCTCAGCAAGAAAACATCTCCTGCGGACAAAGACTCTGCCATGTTAATTATGTCCTGCATGGATAAGGCTATCAGGGATGGATCGGGTGAGCTAGCGTCGTTATTTGTATCAGGGGTGTTGAAGAAAAGGGAACAACTGTGTACCTTCCTCTCAGCCAGCATTACACCGTGCCAGCGGTCACAGCTCCTTTTTGCTCCACTCTCAAAGTTCCTCTTTCCCGAGGAGCTAGTTAAGGACTTGTCGGCTGCCCTGATACAGAAGGACACGCACGATCTTGTAGCTTCATCGGCTCGTAAGTCTAAGGTTACCACCTCTGTCCCCAAGACTTATCGCTCTCCAGTGGCTGATACCCCGGCCACTAGGTTCATACCGCCCTTTCGTGGTAGAGCCCCCAGCCGAGGAAGCTCCCGTCCAGACTCTCACAGGGGCAAGTCTAAGAAAGGACCCAGGACATCTAAGGGAAAGCACTGACTCTCAGATTCTCCAGACAACAGTAGGAGCCAGGCTCAAGATCTTCTGGCAAGCCTGGGAGAAGAGAGGTGCAGACGCACAGTCTGTCAGTTGGCTGAGGTACGGTTACAGGATTCCATTCTGCCTCAAACCGCCTCTGACCACATCGCCCATCAACCTCTCTCCCAACTACAAAGAAGAGGACAAGAGGCTAGCATTGCAACAGGAGGTGTCGCTACTTGTGCAGAAGAAGGCAGTGGTTATAGTCCGGGACCATCAATCCCCGGGCTTCTACAACCGTCTCTTTCTTGTGGCCAAAAAGACAGGAGGTTGGAGACCGGTGCTGGACGTCAGCTCTCTCAACGAGTATGTCACCAAGCAGACGTTCACAATGGAGACGACCAAGTCGGTCTTAGCAGCGGTCAGACAGGAGGACTGGATGGTCTCGTTGGACTTGAAAGATGCATACTTTCACGTTCCCATTCATCCAGACTCCCAACCTTTCCTGAGATTCGTTTTCGGAAAGGTTGTCTATCAGTTCCAAGCCCTGTGTTTTGGCCTAAGCACAGCTCCTATGGTCTTTACTCATCTGATGAGGAATGTAGCGAAATTCCTGCACTTATCGAACATCAGAGCCTCCCTCTACCTAGACGACTGGCTGTTGAGAGCCTCCACGAGTCGTCGTTGTCTGGAGAACCTCTCTTGGACTTTAGATCTAATCAGAGACCTAGGTCTATTAGTCAATATAGAGAAATCTCAACTCATTCCCTCCCAATCCATTGTGTACCTGGGAATGGAGATTCAGAGTCGGGATTTTCGGGCTTTTCCATCGGCCCCCAGGATAAACCAAGCCCTACAGTGCATCATGAGCATGCTGAAGAGGAGCAATTGCTCAGTGAGACAGTGGATGAGTCTCACAGGGACCCTCTCATCTCTGGCCCTGTTTGTCGAGCTAGGGAGACTCCACCTCCGCCCTCTTCAATTCCATCTTGCAGCTCATTGGGACAAGGGCTCGACTCTAGAAGCAGTCTCTATCCCTATCAACCAAGAGATGAAGACCACTCTCCGGTGGTGGAAGCACAATCTTCTTCTCAAGGAGGGTCTATCATTGGCCATCCAGACCCCCCATCTTCATCTCTTCTCGGATGCATCGGACTCGGGCTGGGGTGCGACCTTGGACGGACGGGAATGCTCAGGAGTATGGAACAAGGAACAAGGATTACTCCACATCAACTGCAAGGAACTGTTAGCAGTCCATCTTGCCCTGTTGAACTTCAAGTCCCTCCTGCTAGGCAAAGTGGTGGAGGTGAATTCAGACAACACCACAGCCTTGGCTTACATCTCCAAGCAAGGAGGGACCCATTCGAGGAGCCTTTACGAGATCGCAAGGGACCTCCTCATTTGGTCAAGAGGTCTAAACCTCACACTGGTCACGAGGTTCATCCAGGGCGATATGAATGTTTCAGCGGATCGCCTCAGCAGAAGGAATCAGGTCATTCCCACGGAATGGACCCTCCACAAGAGTGTGTGCAACAGACTTTGGACGTTGTGGGGTCAACCTACCATAGACCTGTTTGCCACCTCCATCACCAAGAGACTTCCGCTTTATTGTTCCCCTGTTCCAGACCCTGCAGCGGTTCATGTAGATGCTTTTCTTCTGAACTGGTCCCATCTCGACCTGTACGCATTCCCTCCGTTCAAGATTATAAACAAAGTTCTGCAGAAATTCGTCTCGCACGAAGGGACACGGCTGACGCTGGTTGCTCCCCTTTGGCCTGCAAGAGAATGGTACACAGAGGTACGTCAATGGCTAGTCGACTTCCCCAGGACTCTACCTCTAAGAGTGGACCTTCTACGTCAACCACACGTAGACAGGTTGCACCCAAACCTCCACGCTCTTCGACTGACTGCCTTCAGACTGTCGAAAGATTCGCTAGAGCTAGAGGCTTTTCGAAGGAGGCAGCCAGTGCGATTGCCAGAGCTAGAAGAATTTCCACTCGTAGAGTCTACCAGTCTAAGTGGGAGGTCTTCCGAAGCTGGTGTAGAGCCAATTCAATATCCTCTACCAATACCTCTGTGATCCAAATAGCTGACTTCCTTCTTCATCTTAGGAATGAGAGATCCCTTTCAACACCTACGATTAAAGGGTATAGGAGCATGTTGGCCTCAGTCCTCCGCCACAGGGGTTTGGACCTGTCTTCCAACAAGGACCTTCAAGACATTCTCAAGTCTTTTGAGACGTCTAAAGAACGTCGTCTTTCCACTCCAGGCTGGAATCTGGACGTAGTCTTAAGGTTCCTTATGACATCTAGGTTCGAACCTCTCCAGTCAGCTTCCTTCAAGGATCTTACCCTCAAGACTGCTTTTCTCGTTTGCCTTGCAACAGCTAAGAGAGTCAGTGAGGTTCATGCCTTCAGCAAGAACATTGGTTTCACAACCGAATCAGCTACATGTTCTTTTCAGCTTGGATTCCTAGCAAAGAACGAGCTTCCTTCACGTCCTTGGCCTAGATCGTTCGAAATACCTAGCCTCTCCAACATGGTAGGTAACGAACTAGAGAGAGTTCTTTGCCCTGTCAGAGCTCTCAAATATTATCTGAAGAGGTCTAAACCTATTCGAGGACAGTCAGAAGCCTTATGGTGTGCCATCAAGAAACCCTCGAGACCCATGTCCAAGAATGGGCTTTCGTACTATATAAGGCTTCTGATCAGAGAAGCACATTCTCACTTAAAGGAGGAAGACCTTGCATTGCTGAAGGTAAGGACCCACGAAGTAAGAGCTGTAGCTACTTCGTTGGCCTTTAATAAAAACCGTTCTCTGCAGAGCATTATGGATGCAACCTATTGGAGGAGCAAGTCAGTGTTTGCATCATTTTATCTGAAAGATGTCCTGTCTCTTTACGAGAACTGCTACACCCTGGGACCATTCGTAGCAGCGAGTGCAGTAGTAGGTGAGGGCTCAGCCACTACATTCCCATAATCCCATAACCTTTTTAACCTTTCTCTTGAATACTTTTATTGTTGTTTTTATGGTTGTTACGGTAGGCTAAGAAGCCTTCCGCATCCTTGGATTTGGCGGGTGGTCTATTCATTCTTGAGAAGCGCCTGGGTTAAAGGTTTGGTAGAGGTCCTTTAGTAGGGTTGCAACCCCTTGTACTTTGGCACCTTTGGGTTGATTCAGCCTCCAAGAGGAACGCTGCGCTCAGTAAGGAAGACGAACTTTAAATAAAAGGCAGAGTAACGGTTCTATTCGACTTCCTTACCAGGTACTTATTATTTCATTGTTATTTGAGATAACTGTTATATGAAATTTTGGGATACTTAGCTATCCTTTAATCATGTACACTGGTTTTCACCCACCTCCCTGGGTGTGAATCAGCTACATGATTATCGGGTAAGTTTAATATTGAAAAATGTTATTTTTATTAATAAAATAAATTTTTGAATATACTTACCCGATAATCATGATTTAATCGACCCTCCCTTTCCTCCCCAGAGAGAACCAGTGGACCGAGGAATAATTGAGGAGGTGTCAACAACAAATGATTGAGTACCTGGCCACAGGTGGCGCTGGTAAGTACACCCCCTTCTAGTATTGTGATAGCTGGCGTATCCCTCCATAGAATTCTGTCGGGCAACGGAGTTGACAGCTACATGATTATCGGGTAAGTATATTCAAAAATTTATTTTATTAATAAAAATAACATTTTTCGTTATAGCAAAAAAACAGGATCGATTACACATACTTCAAATATGCTTCCACTTGATTTTTAGTGCACCTTGATTAGGAAATTTGCATCATCGTTATTTTTATTATGCAAGAGGACTAAAAGGACTTAAGTAGCTTTATTATATGTTCTATATTTAAGATCTAATCATTTAGGTTAAGCTTGATAAGTGTAATGTAAACGGTCAAAATTTTAAAGAAATTTTGAAAGAAGGGTTTTGTAGATTTGTTTTTTCTTTACAGGTCTCTTACAAGAGGCAGCTGTCAGTGCTCAACATCAGCGTCAAATTGAACGATGGGTGGACAGCGGAGGTTCCCTCCCTCAGCAAGAGGCTTTGACAGCCTCAAGTCAAAATCAAACCCGCAACAGGCCATCATCCACCAAAAAGACTCCCCGTCTTGAGATTCAAGCAAAGCGTTCTCATGCCACAATGAAGGAGATGGGTCTCTATGAACTTAACCGCCATTATGTACCTCCAGCACCAAGTAAGTATTTTCAATCTTTGCTAGCTTCCTTTGGGAAAGATGCAGAGAACATGTTTTAAATGCTGCATGTAACCACTGTTTCAACATAATATAATAAAGGCTTGCTCTAATGGCATTTGAATTAAATCAGAATGTCTTCATAAAATTGAATTATGGGTAGCCGTATATTTTATATAGAGTCCATGTCAGTATCTTTATTTGTATCATCTTCTTTCTTTGTCTGCATCTTTTCCCACTTTTATGTGGGGTCAATATTTCTGGCAAGTGTTCTCCATCTACCTCTGACCCACACTTCATCACTTGATACAGTCCATCCACCTTCGTTTTGGTCTCCCTCTAATGCCCTATATCTGGTATTAGATATATTAGATAGCATTTATCAGTATTTTAGAGTTTTATTCCCTAGGGACCTTTCAACCTGTGCAATAAAAATGTGACAACTTGAACATTGTCTGATGTAAGGTGTAATAGAATGTATAAGGCTGTTCATTTCAGTAGAAAATAATAGTTACTGTACATCAACATCTCATTTAATAGGATGCTATAGCACACATTCTGTAAGCAAAGCACAGTTTTGACACCTTATGTTATACAGTGATTGAATAATTTCTTGCCAAACTCCTGTACATCCCCCCAGGGGAAATGTCAGTTTTTCAAATGATCACCAAACAAAATCATTCATGTATCTTGGAAGACAGATTTTCTGCCTACTATCAGAGCTACAGTAAGCAGCTAAGCTGTTCCCTCGTAGATTTTTCTTTTATTTTTCACAAAGGTTTTTGTTGCTAGCAGCTTACACATGTATGTTGCACATGTAGAAGTGCCTTAAGGGTAATCATTGTGAATTATTTGTTTAACTTAACTTTAATCTAAGCATAGCTTCTAGTAGAAGTTTGCTGCTTTTGCCAGTTTATGAACATTACTATACAGTACTTTGGTGTAATATACTGTATTCTCACCTTTAATTGCACCACCCATTGGTCCGATCTTGCATACCGGTATGTCAACGTTTTGGGTGTTCTTATCGCTTCAGAATTATCTAGGAGATTTCCCCTTTTCCAAAGTGCATAAGCAGTTTCAAACTAGTCCTGGCAGGTGTTTTTATAGATAGTTTGTGTTTTTCTTCATCCTAGTTATTACATTTTTGTATATATATTTTTTTTAATTGAAATATTGTCCCCTTATTTGATGTTCTTCCCTTGTTCTCCTGTTTCAGCAAAGTTGAATCACTTTCAGTTCATGCCATTATTGATTAAACTTTTTAATGCTTTTTTGAAATCCTCTTTCTCATGAACTTGCTGTACAGTATTTTCTCCCCTCTTTTATTAACAGTACTTGTGTATCTTAATGGCCAATTGCTTTAGTCAAGTTACTATTTTTCATTATGAAGCACTGTCATACTTATGGAACTCTGAAATCTTCGTACAGTATTCTCATGTTCGTAATACTAGGCAGGCAGTCAATTCTAATAGCCAGGCCTTCTCCATCATAAGACTCAATACTACGCAGTACTCTAGAAGTTTTATTCCAGCTGTGACCAAGTTGTGGAATGATCTTCCTAATCGGGTTGTTGAATCAGTAGAACTTCAAAAGTTCAAAGTTGGAGCAAATGCTTTTTTGTTGACCAGGCGGACATGAGTCTTTTTATAGTTTATATATGACATATTTGTTTTTGACGTTAATAGTTTATATATGACATATCTCTTTTGACATTACTTTTTTAGAATGATCTATTGTTAATTTGTTCTCTTCAGTTATTTATTTCCTTTCCTCACTGGGCTATTTTTCCCTATTGGAGCCCCTGGGCTTATAGCATCTTGCTTTTCCAATTAGGGTTGTAGCTTGGATAGTAATAATAATTGGTTAATAATTTTTCCTTCCTCCTCTATTTTGTTCTGGTTACATCTTGGCTATATTAATAAGTCTATTTGGTTAATTGCTTTGCCTCTATTTTTGAAATAGATACCTTCTAGATAAGTAATTACTATCTACTGTAATTACTTACCCTCCCATTTATGGAAGGCAACCGATAGCAGTTAAGACCTAATGCATTAAAACTTATATTTCAGAATATGGTCCGGGATCAAAGGAGTTGTGCCAAGAATTGATGGCTTTTGGGAGGGAAGGTGCAAAGACTCATCCTACTCCAGGCAGGAAAGATCAAGCCCAGATTAAAGATCTTCAGATAGACCGATTTGATGAGCGTAAGTTCTTGATCGTATATGATTGTACTTTTTATGCGCTATTATCCTCAAAGTCGTCATCATCATCATCTCCTCCAACGCCTATGCTCTATTATCCTCAAAGTCATCATCATCCCCTCCGCCTATTGATGCAAATGGCCTATTGATGCAAATGGCCTCGGTTAGAATTCGCCAGTCGTCTCTATCTTGAGCTTTTAATTCAATACTTCTCCATTCATCACCTCCTACTTCACACTTCATAGTCCTCTGCCATGTAGGCCTGGGTCTTCCAACTCTTCTAGTACAGTACATAGAACAAAATCATACTGTATTAATCTACCCTTGCAATATTTGAGTTTGTCTCAGTCTCTGGATATCTTTTGCTTAGTATTTATAGATTATTCTTTGAGAATAACATCATGATATTGAATACATCCCTCACTGGAAGTTGGGCTATAAAGTACTGTACGGTATACTAGTTGGGATCAAGTTGTAACCCACGTCCTCTTTTTCCTATGTGTATACAAACCTTTCATCCCTTAAAGTAAGGAATTGTCTTCATTGGTACTGGAATGGCCATTCGTTCGTTAACAAGGTAGCTGGTTAAAAAAAACAAAAGTTGGCATAATGGAGAAAACATGCCCACCCGCTTGTCACAGAATAGTCAATTTTGTCTTCAGGAACTGTGGATACAAACATGCTGCTGTGTACCTCTGTCAATAATTGAATTTATTCTTAAATTGGTTTGTGATAAGTGTTGGGGTTTATAAGTTTTCTTGTTTCTTAATGGAAGCACACTGAAAGATGAGCATGTAGTAATGTGAATTTTGTTTCTATAAGAATGCTGTACAAACATTTGGAACTCCATTTGTTGTGTACATTTGTAAATGCATGACTGTAAATAGTCCCTTCATTGGAGTGTTGTTATCACTTTTGAGATCAGGAAGACAAACTCAGTGCGTACTGTAGTTTTTTGCCTCGGGAGAGTGTTACCTGTTCAGATCAAATTTTGCCCTATCTGCATTCCTGATGGTAAAAAATATTCCTCTGGCGGGATCACCTGGCACCGAGAGTTTTCTATAACGTGATCCCTATGTTGCTATGTCAGTGAGTGTTCCCAGTGCTCCTCTTGTGACAAAACCCTAAGTGTAGTGGTTTGTGTTGCAGCATAGGAATCTCCTGTAGCGTC
The DNA here is from genome assembly GCF_036898095.1 of Palaemon carinicauda. Taxonomy (NCBI): domain Eukaryota; kingdom Metazoa; phylum Arthropoda; class Malacostraca; order Decapoda; family Palaemonidae; genus Palaemon; species Palaemon carinicauda. Next base: position 81,706,296 of record NC_090755.1, read on the forward strand.
TTCCTCAGAGGGAGCATAATCATTTTTGGTCACCCAGACCATGTCTCCTCTGTGATAGAAGAATGGTTAGCAAGGGGAATGAGAGTTCACCCTCTCTTCCTCCTCTACCAATCTTTTCTACTTCTATTCCTTTTGTCAGACATTTCTCCTTGAGAACGAAGACAGTCATGTGGGAAAGCATTTTTGCTAAAAGTTTCTCGAGGATTATAACAATATCTCTCCTTTGGATGGGAGTGACAATACTCACCTGCTAACCTATACCTTCGTGGTCATTCAAATGTAACATGAACAGGTGTTATAGTTACTTACTTACTTTAAGGGCTGCTTTTCTTTTCCTTCACAGCAGAGGAACCCTACTCTCTACAGGCCTTCCAGTCATTTTATGAATAGAACTTACCTGGCAGTTATATATATATAGCTGAGTCTCTGACTGCGGCAGAATTTAATTGAAAATCGCGGCAACCGCCTTGTGGTGGCTGTGTGGTTAGATGGTTAACAACCCTTACAGGGTGGTACTTGGAATCATTCCCATTTTCTGTTCCTCAGATCATCTCTGCCGGCCGGATCGACAACATCGTTGGTCCGCCTTTCAGAGTTTTTCGGATCGCTTTCCCTTCATCGCCTTTTTGGACTTCGTTTTTGGTGAAGTACACTGTGTTGGGATTTGGCAATGGTGTTGTTTTTGTTTTTTGTCTTTTTTCCTTTGTTATCATGAGTGAGAAAATTCATTATCGTGTTTGTGCGAATGATATTTGCAAGGTGAGGTTGCCGAAACTTTCGGTTGACCCTCACACTATCTGTATGGGTTGCAGGGGGTTTGAATGTGCTTTAGATAATAAGTGCAAGGAATGCGAGGTTTTAAGTGATAATGATTGGTTAGCTATGCAGCGCTATGTGCGCAAACTTGAGATTGATAGAGTTAGAAGAGCTAAATCAAAGTCAAAGTCTGCTAGTGAGCCTAGCTTAGATTTATCTATTGACCCTTTGCTTGTAACCCCTTTGGAAGGTATTCCTTCCCCAAATGTAGTGACTCCTGCCCCTTCTACAGGACCTGTGCCTACGGATGACCCTGGGTATGCTAAATTAGCTGCTGAATTGGAGGCCATTAAAGCACAGTTGGAGGCCTTTAAAGGTAAGGGTGGAGGTGAAATTAGTGCTTGTGAAAGTGCAGTGGAGGTGGCGACTGATCGAATCTGTCATACCCCTAGGTCTAGACCTCTACCAAGCTCCCAGGACCAAGGGAGAAGGTACGTCGAAAGCCGAAAGGGAGTGAGAGGTGCTTATCCTCGGTCAGTCGTCGCCTCAGACAGTCCTGTTGCGATCTCCCAGGCTGCTCTTGACCGCCGTAGGAAAGGCGTGTCGGATACGTTTGTGTCTTCGCCTGATCGTTCTCCCAGACGTAATTGGCGTTACGAATCAAGACCAATGAAGAGAGGGTGGAACCGGGACGTGCAGTCTCGCTCTCCCTCTCCCGGTTCGAGTAGCAGAGACCCTGATCCTTCGGAAGACGATTTCGATGTTCCTGTTAAAAGGGCGAAACAGAGAGTCCTTAGCCCAGTTAATCCTGCTAGACTCCCTGCTTCTTCTGCCAGCGCTCCCAGTCAAGCCGTACGACAACTGCCGTCTTCGGCACCGCGAGAGCCAGCGGAGGTTGCTAAAGCTTTCATGGTTGTTATGCAGGAACAACTTTCATCGTTAGTTAAAGCTTTCAGCCACCCTTCTCAGTCCGTCAGACGTAAGGACGTCTCTTTGCATGTTAAGAGATCTTCTTCTAAGAGAGATTTTAGTATCTCTCCCAAGAAACCTCTGCGCACTTCGGCGGCCGTACGACAACGTACACCCTCTTCATCGGCACGCTGCCAGGAATTTCCTTCCCCCTCTCCCGCCGCCAGGACGATACTGCCTCTCGTTCTCGGCGCCGTGACGATTCCGTTCCCTTTCGAAACGCCTGGACGTTACTGCCTCGTTTCTTAGGAAACAGGATGAATGCAGTCTGCATTTTCAAGGCGACGGCAACCTGCATCTTCAGGACGCTTCCGTTTCTCGTCATCGTGACGATACTGCCTCTCGTCATTGTGACCATACCGCTTCTCGTCATCGTGACGATACCGCCTCTCGCCGACTGGATGTTAGCGGCGCTCGGGACCAGGATTCAAACAGCTCTCGCTGCCAGACTGCTGGCAGCCCAACTCTTCGGGATGTTATCCTCGAGCAGGACCTTGAAGATATTTCGGAAGAGGAAGAAAAACCTGCCGACTCTTCTAGCGATTACAAGGTTCTTTCTCGCTCTCTTCTGGAACTTTATGGGGAGGAATTTCAACCTTCGGCCCCTCGTTCTTCTCAGTCTCAATTTACCAGGAAGAAAGCTACTAAGTCTTCGTCCTTCATCAAAATGAAACTTTCAATTTCGGCCAGGAAAGCTCTCGCTAAAGTGGATGATAGGATGAAGGAACGGAGACAAGCTGTCAAGACCACCTTTTCTTTTCCACCGTCCCGGCTCGCTTCCAAGGCAGGTATGTGGTATGAGACAGGGGAACCTTTGGGGTTAGGAGTGCCTTCCTCCTCCCAAGGTGACTTCTCGGCTCTTGTGGACTCGGCAAGAAGGCATGCTTTAAACTCTGCCAAGGTGATGTGGTCCATGTCGGAGCTTGATCACCTCGTCAAGGGAATTTTCAGGGTTTTCGAGGTTTTCAGCTTCCTGGACTGGTCTCTCGGGACTCTGGCCAGGAAGTCTGAACTCCTGGAGGACACGAAGGACCTGACGAGTATCATGTCCTGCATGGACAAAGCTCTAAGGGATGGAGCTAATGAATTGGCTTCCCTTTTCTCAGCAGGGGTCTTAAAGAAGAGGGCCCTTTTGTGCTCCTTCACCTCTAGATCGGCGACTGTTGCCCAGAAGTCGGAGCTACTTTACGCCCCTTTTTCACGTCATCTTTTTCCTGAAGCTCTGGTCAGTGATATCTCCCTTTCTCTGGCTCAGAAGGCTACTCAGGACCTTTTGTCTCGGTTGGCTAGAAAGACCTTACCTGTTGCTCCTGCTCCTCTGAAGGAGGAGGAGAAGAAATTTCAACAGCCCTTTCGGGGCAGGATCTCCTCGAGAGCGGATTTTAGGGGGAGAAGACAAGAGTCAGGGCCAAGGACCAGCAGGGGTGCGTTTAGGCCCCGGTCCAAAAAATGAGATGGAAGTCCTCCAAACACCAGTAGGGGCAAGACTGTCTCATTTTTGGCAGTCTTGGGAAAGGAGAGGGGCGGACACCTGGTCCCTCTCAGTCGTCAAGGAGGGTTACAAGATCCCATTTTTAAAGAAACCACCTCTCTCAGACTCTCCCCTGGCCTTAGTGGCTCAGTACACCGACGCGTTGAAACGAGAGGCTCTTCTGGAGCTAGTCGACCAGATGTTGGTCAAGGGAGCAATAGAGCCAGTTCAAGACCTCGCCTCCCCAGGCTTTTACAATCGCCTGTTTCTGGTTCCCAAGAACTCGGGTGGATGGAGACCAGTCCTAGATGTCAGCTCTCTGAACGCCTTCGTGGAGAAAACAAAGTTCTCCATGGAGACGACTCAGTCAGTGCTGGCTGCAGTTCGTCCAGGAGATTGGATGGTTTCTCTCGACCTGCAGGACGCTTATTTTCACGTCCCCATTCATCCGTCTTCGAGGAGATATCTGAGGTTTGTGTTCCAGGGCAAGTGCTTCCAGTTCAGGGTACTTTGCTTCGGTCTCAGCACAGCTCCCCAAGTTTTCACCAGACTTATGGCGAATGTGGCAGGCTGGTTACACCAGGAGGGGATAAGGGTCTCCTTCTATCTAGACGACTGGCTGATCCGGTCACAGTCGAAAGAGAAATGTCTGGAGGACCTAATGAAAACTTATTCGATCACTCAGGACCTGGGACTCATCGTCAACTGGGGGAAGTCTCAGACCGAGCCGAGTCAGACTATGTTCTTTTTCAGGCTTCTCCCTCCCAGGAGAGGCAGACCAGGTGCCTGGACAAAGTCAAAGACTTTTTGAGGAAGCAGGAATGCTCAGCGAAGGAGTGGATGAGTCTGCTGGGAACTCTATCCTCCCTGGAGCAGTTTGTCCCTTTGGGGAGACTGCACCTAAGGCCTCTGCAACACTTCCTCGCAAAGGTTTGGAACAGAAAGATCCAGGAGGACACTTTTTCTTTTCCCATTTCGACAGAGATCAAGGATCTTTTAATGTGGTGGCTGGACCCAGCTCTGTTGGGAAAAGGGATCTCCTTGTTCAAGAAGAACCCCGACCTAGTGTTATTCTCAGACGCGTCCGAGTCAGGCTGGGGAGCAACACTAGGGAACAAAGAGGTCTCAGGTATTTGGGAAGGGAGTCAGGTCAGTTGGCATATCAACAGGAAGGAATTGATGGCCATTTTGTTAGGGCTCAAGGCCTTCAAAACCTCGGTGTCGGGAAAGACTGTGGAGATCAATTCCGACAACACCACAGCTCTCGCGTACATAAGGAAGCAAGGGGGAACTCACTCCCTCTCCCTGTTCTCAACTGCGAGAGAGCTTCTCCTCTGGGCGAACGAGAACGACACTCAGCTGTTGACAAGGTTTGTTCAAGAGCAGAGAAACATCAGGGCAGACATGCTCAGCAGGAGGGAACAGGTCCTTCCTACAGAGTGGACTCTCAACCCGCATGTCTGTCAGAGCCTCTGGAAGTTGTGGGGCAGACCAGTAATAGACCTTTTCGCCTCCGGTCTAAACAAGAGGATCCCCAACTACTGCTCCCTAGTCCGGACGAGGAAGCTGTTGCAGTGGACGCCTTTTTGATGGATTGGACGGGGCTGGACATGTATGCCTTTCCCCCGTTCAAGATCATCAATCTGGTTGTCAGGAAGTTCGCTCTCCTCGATTCGGGACGAATGACCCTAGTGGCTCCATTCTGGCCTGCGAGGGAATGGTTCACCGAAGTGGTAGGGTTACTGATGGACTTTCCAAGAAGACTCCCGGCAAGTCCAGATCTTCTCAGACAACCCCACTTCGAGAGATTTCACCAAAACCCCCTCGCTCTCAATCTGACTGCCTTCAGACTGTCGAGAAGCTCATTAGATCTCGAGGCTTTTCGGCACAAGCAGCGAAAGCTATTGCCAGAGCAAAGAGGATCTCTTCACAAAGAGTCTACCAGTCAAAGTGGGAGACCTTTAGAGCTTGGTGCAGGAGGCGCAAGGTTTCCTCGTCCTCTACCTCTCTGAGCCAGATTGCAGACTTTCTTTTGTACCTCAGGCAGGATGCTAAGCTGGCTGTATCTACCATTAAAGGATACAGGAGCATGCTCTTGACCGTCTTTAGGCATAGAGGCTTAGAGTTATCTCAGAATAAGGACTTGCAGGACCTCATTAGGTCTTTTGAGACAACGAAGCAGGTGCACTTAAGACCCCCTTCTTGGAACCTGGATGTGGTGCTTAAGTTTTTGTGCTCCAGGAAGTTTGAGCCTATCTCGCAAGCTTCTCTGCGAGATGTGACTAAGAAAACCCTCTTCCTTTTGTCTCTAGCGACTGCCAGGAGGATTAGCGAGGTCCAGGCAATCGAGAAGCGTGTAGGCTTCACCCTAAATGGAGCGGTTTGTTCCTTGAGGTTCGACTTTCTCGCCAAGAATGAGAACCCTTCGAAACCCTGGCCTAGGACTTTTGAAGTCCCTAACCTCACGAATCTAGTAGGTCAGGAACAGGAAAGCCTCCTCTGCCCGGTTAGGGCTCTCAAGGCTTATTTGGCCCACACTAAGAGCGTGAGGGGTCCCTCTCAACTCCTTATGGTGTTCAGTGAAGGATCCTCAAAAACCCCTGTCAAAGAACGCTTTGTCCTTTTTCCTGAGGGAAACTATTAGGGAAGCCCACCTCTTTTGTGAGGAAGAAAACTAAGCCCTGTTAAAATTACGGGCTCACGAAGTAAGGGCCATTGCTGCTTCGCTGGCATACCGGAAAAATATGTCAGTTAAGTAGATCATGGACGCAACGTTCTGGAGGAGCAACTCTGTCTTCGCTTCTCATTACCTCAGAGAGGTAAGAGTGGACTATGACAAGTGTTATACCTTGGGCCCATACGTAGCTGCGGCTTCTGTATTAGGCAAGGGAGTTACTACCCCCACTCAACCTTAGTTTATGTACTTGTATATGGGTTTGTGTTTTTTATGGTTGTCTGAGGTCCTCGTCCTGTGGTACGGTTCCCTCAGTCCAGATAGATAGTTTATATCTATTTCTGCAAGGTTAGATGGTTAGCTTTAGTAAGGTTGCAGGTTTTTTATATGGGAAGGTAGTTTTCTGAAGTCTAGTAAGTTGTTGGTCCTACCCCTTTGACAGACTCGATTGAGTTGTTTGCAGCGTAGCAGGTCTACTCCTGGCTGAACACTCCTAAGGGAAAGCGACTCTAGAGGCAGTTACCTTTGAAGTCAGCTACCTTAGCAGGTAAGGAATCAAGGTGTTTGTTCTCCTACAACTCTTTTGTTGTTTCCCCAACTATGTTTTTTCTGTCTGTTTCCCTCCTCCAATTGTGTGAATCAGCTATATATATATAACTGCCAGGTAAGTTCTATTCATAAAAATGGAGTTTTTATGATAAAACAAAGTTTTATGAATACTTACCTGGCAGTTATATATATATTTTAAAGCCCACCCACCTCCCCTCAGGAGGCAGGTCAGGCAAAGATAATCTGAGGAACAGAAAATGGGAATGATTCCAAGTACCACCCTGTAAGGGTTGTTAACCATCTAACCACACACCACCACAAGGCGGTTGCCGCGATTTTCGATTAAATTCTGCCGCAGTCAGAGACTCGGCTATATATATATAACTGCCAGGTAAGTATTCATAAAACTTTGTTTTATCATAAAAACTCCATTTTTATCAAGTTCATTCAGAAGCATTCAACATTTCACACCACATATTGCTTGCTTATTGTCAAGTCCACACTATTGAAGCACTTTGAGCACAAGAAAGTAATCAGTTTCCTCTTCAAACTTGAAAGGGGATGCTGTGTATCAGTACTCCTTCATCCACTTTGGAGTATCCCTCAATGGCTCTGGCCTTTTGGAAGTGACCATGCCTTCTGGCTTGGGTCTTAGGAACGTTCTGGCCTTCTGCAAATCAAAGCAATGACGACCAGCAGTTTCTTCCTCCAGGCGTTCTTTCCCCTCCTAAGCTCAGTCCATCAGCGGTGTTAGGAGGAAGAAGTGGGGGAAGTGATGCAGAAGTATGACCCCTTCTGTCAGTGAGGGAATGCCTTGCCTTGCATATTCTCTCCCTCAGTGGCTTTGGAAGAGGTTGTCATATATTTAGACAAACATCAGGAGGGCTGGCAAATTCAGTTAGAACCGATTAGGTTTGTGAAAATAGACGAGAAAGATCACGAACCAACTCAACAGAATTGGACGGTAGAAGAACATTAGGATTTAAAAGGCAAGGTAGAAAAATACAGCCATCATTTAGAGTGCAGTATTGCATAAACCTTTAGCCTAACTGAATCAATTTTGACTGCAGCAAGTATATGATGAAATAAAAAGGCAAAGACAACAATTGCCAATTACAATTTTCTTCCCATAGATAGGAGAAAAGGATCAACTGCTAGTACAGGTACAATAGACAACCTATAACGATCAGTGTCAGCTGCTCCCAACCCACAGTTCTTTGCGATGTCTGCTCCTGATATACAATCCGCAGGTCCTTATGACATCCTCCATCCAACACCTTCAGTCTGCTTTTATCGCAATCCGTGCACTTCATCCATTTTCACTTCATTGATACAGGTATTGTATCCTTATCATAATCATCATGGATTTTCGTATCAAGGAAGAATGGAGTTAGACGAATTGTTAGCGCTATACTGTACTGCACTTTACTACAGAACAGTACTGTATATTATTACATTACAGTCCAGTGTTGTACAGCAGGGTATTATTTGTCTATTTCTGATGCAATTCTGTTATTTGATAGCATATATACAAATAAAGCAATATAAACTATATTTTCATTAGTTGCTTATCAGCAGAAGTACTCTATATTCAACATTCGTATATAACTTGTTTTAGATTTAATGTAAACACTATAAAATTTCATATTTATTTGTCCATTATGTTTGCGAGATACAACTCTGCAGTCACGTTAATTGTAATAAATCATCCATTCTTTCAGTTGTGAATGAGATGGAGGAACGAGTCCAGTGGTTAGAAGCTATGGAAGCTGCTGGTGCAGGGGAGAAATATCGCCACCTTATTGCCACCCAACTCTCACTGAAACTTCGCGATCTCGAACTTTTGGATCAGGAACGGGCTAGAGAATTCAAGAGATGCATGAGAGACAAAGAAAAGCTAAAGTGTAAGAAGAGCAAAGAATCGTGATTAGAATGTGTCTGTGCCTTTTATTGTATTCTATTTTGGTGCAGTACACTGTACATGGATTGCTATTTTAAATTAGCAAACTATATTTTTCTTAATACAAAGTATTTAGCTTAGTTTTTGTAAATTCTTATTTTTCATAACTGCTTAGTTTCAAGAAAGATGTGTTATAAGCCTCTCTCAATTTTAAATTTGTTGCTTTAAAACAAACATTTTCTCTAGTAAGATTTCATTTTCATGACAGGTCGAGGAAAACAGGTTCGAATATCGATTGTCCGTGCCTTGTATGCTATAACCGGTTATCTCTCATCACATCTCTATTTAAAATTTACAACAGTGCTTTTCTTATATACTTTCAGCTGTAAACCAAGGCTTTTTGTCCACTCCTGTGACAAAGCAATGTTTAATTTAGCAGAGCATTAACAATTTAAAGTGTTATTAATCCACTTTTCATACAAAAAACACATTACAGTATACTGTATAGCATACCCGTACTGTATTATTTATCTAACTACATTACTGTACATTATTGATCCTCTATTACATTTATTAATAATTTTCGTTTGGTAGCTCTATGTAGGTTTGAACAATTATGCAGAAATGTAGGATTATGCTTCTTTTAATTGTCTAATGTGCTGTATATGTATGTCTTCCTCTTTGTCTTCTTTGCTTTCAGCTTTTCCAATATCTATATCTACAGTATATGGAGTTGGTGTTTATAGTCAGCATTCTCCATCTTTCTCTGTCCTGTACATCTTGTTTTTTTTGGACCCTTTTCCTTCATGTCATTCAATAATTTATCTTCCATCTGAACTTTGGCCTTTCCTTCCTTCTTCTACCCTCCACCTCCATGTTCATAACCTGTTTACATACATGTTCATCAGCTCTCCTCATAACATGACCAAACCATTTGTCTTCTTTTCTAAACTTTTTTTTTTTTAAACCTTATACTTTGACTGTCCCCCTCACTAATTCATTCTAGATTTTTTTTTTTTTTTTTTTTTTTGGTGACACCACACATCCACCTTGGCATTCTCATCTCAGCCACTTACATTCTTCTTTCTTGCTCTTTCTTTATTGGTCAAGCCTCTGTCCCATAGAGCATGGTTGGTTTAACAACAATTTTATGAAACTTTCCGTTCCTTTAACCTTTGTAACTGATCCTCTTGTCACAAAGTATCCCTGATGACTTTCTCCACTTCATCCATGCACACTGAATTCTATGACTGACTTCTGCATCCAAGCTTCCGTTTTCACTCGTAACAGAACCAAGATATTTGATGGAGCCAACCCTCTTTATGTCTTCTTGGCCTAATTACACTCTTCCCTGCTATTCCTCTTCACCTGTCCATATACTGTATATTCTGCCTTTGTTCAGATAATTTTTAAGCCTCTTACTCTCAAGTTCTCCTCTCCATCTTTCTAGTTTGAGTTGAACATCTTCTCTTGTAAGATCATCAGCACAATTTCATCAGCAAACATTACACACCAAGGCACCTTTTCTCTAACTTTCGATGTCTATATGTATGTACTGAAAAAAAAAATAGGTAGCCTCTATAAAACAATTGCAAGGAAACAAGTGTTAACAAAATTGGACAGTAATGAAATAAGGAATGAAAAAAAATGAATCCATATTACAATACTAAATTTTATTTTACCTGTAGGACATGATTACAGACCTGCCAAGGCTGTGCTGTAGCCTAAAAAATATTACAGTATTTAAAAAAAAAAATCAGTAAATATCCTACATTATGTATAGCTATCAATTTATCAATGCCTCCTAGCTTCAAGAAATGTGCAATTTTTTTTAAAAAGCAATAATGCGAATACTTTACTTACATTATATGTACCTGGCATACATTAATTTAATAAAAAGAAAATTTCTTCTATACCATTAGTCTCAAGATAAGCATTGAAAATAATGGCATCTATAAACCGATATGCATAATGGATATGAACGTAGAATCATCAAATGATGTGACCCACTGGATGTGTTTTATTCCACACACCCAAAAAAATATATAAAAGTCATTTTACAAACTTATTTAAATGCACACAGTTATGCTGTACAAGATCTCAGGGAAGGATTAAAAAATAATTTAAATACAGAATTCAAATATTTCAATCAACACTAAACCAGATTTTGCATACATTTACCATACATTAGAAAATTATTTTATAAGATACTACACCCTAGTCGCGAACCCCTGTACCGTAGTTTGCGCCTCCTGCCTTGATGAGCTCTGTCAGGAAAGCCTGGTGGTCCAGTTCATGGGAGCTCTCTAGAGTAAGTTCCACGGAGAAATTCTGTTGAGGAAAGTTCAAAATTTCTTGATAAAATTATTCCTATTTGTAAAGATATTCAGCTGTATCAATAGCAATATATTTTTTTAAGAACTTTCAAAGTACTGTAGCGTATCCCTTATAATCCAATTGTTGATGATTTTGGCTCCAAGATATACACAGGAATCTCTATTCCCAAATACACACAGGGATGTGTGCCACGAGACGATCTATACTTCAACAACATTTTCTACCCCTAAAATAGTTTCCTCATCTCAAATACCAGGAACTAGACTTTGTAATATGCACCAGCAAGCTTTATTCCAATGGTTTGAGTCTTCCACAAAGATTTGGTGATATTCATTCAATACTTACCGCCAAAATTTCCTTGACCAGAGCCTTATCCGTGGACATTTTAGCTTTCTTAATAGGAGAGACGCCAGTTCCAACCCACGTCACCATGAGGAACTTCGATCGCTTGCTCATCTCATCTCCTGTCTGTAAAAGATAAGTAAAATGAGATAACAATGAACATCTAAGGGGGAAATGCATTGGCATCATGATTCTCCAGTTCCATCTCTTCCCATTTCCTCTTCCAATACATTTTGGTTATCAAAAATATCTTGCGACAAGCATTTATTGTAGTCTTAAATGGACTGGCTTGGATTTATTGATCTGGGCCAGAAAGGGTTGTGGTGACCTATTTGGTTACATTCCTGGCTGGTGATCGCCAGACTGGGGTTTGAGCGATGGTCTCGAGTATCGCTCAAACTCTCTACTTCCTTCAGTGGCTGCAACCTCGCCTTCCTTGTGAGCTAAGGTTGGGAGGTTTGGGGGATCATATAGTTCTGTCTACCTGCTGAGTTATCAGCAGCCATTACCTTGCCCTCCCTGGTCCTAGCTTGAGTGGAGAGGAGGCTTGGGTACTAATCATATGTATACTGTATATGGTTGTCAGTCTCTAGGGCATTATCGTGCCATTTATTAATAGCCTTTAAACTAAGGTCTGGTAGGCCATTCAGCACCCATGTGAAAAAGAGTGATAACAGTTGTTCTATGAAGGAAAAGTTAAGATGAATGACAGGAATACTGAAGAAAGGAAGTGGGAACGGAGGAACGGTATAGCAGAAGGCTGAAGAGCCAAGTGCAGGTGGCAGCTGCAAAGACCTTCGAGTAATGTTTATGGTTTACCACTTGAAGTACATTTATGGCACTACCCCTATATGGGATATTTTAATCTTGAGAATTTGTTGCGATACCATCTGTAACATTTTGTACCAAGTACTGAATTAATCCCCATGTCTTTTTCCACAGTATACACACGATTACAATCCTGACTGTATTTGGTTTGCTAATACAGAAGTACTTTGAGCACCAAATGGGCGGGCAATTTTAACACATGAGGGCCAATGAAACCTACAAGTGATGTGCAGAAATCCGTCAAAGTGCCCCTACATCATCCATGGTGTGTTCACAGGCTTTTTACCCAATTTTATTTAACATTAGATCAGCATCTCTACCACCTTCCTAATTTTCACACATTTATAGCAAAAACTCCTTTCTAATTAGCTTCCTTTGTTCCTAGCTCCATCATGGATTACCTATAAACCATGTCTATTTACAAGACTCCTCTTTTTTTTTTTTCAAGAGCTGTCCTTTCTCACAAGTCCCAAAATACACTTACTGGCAAATTCGTCTCACCCAAATTTGTCCAGCCTTAAGACTTGTCACTGACTAGTCATTCTCTCATTTTCAGTGTCATAACTCAATGCCAGCCAATGTTGAGTATGAAACGTGTTGTGTATCGAATTATCTAATATGCAGTGAAAGAAAAAGAATATGTAGAGAATATGCCATACATTACAAATACAGTATAGTAAACATATGGACAAAGGATAAGGGGCCTACATAACCAATAAAGCCAGCATCAGTTTGACTGGACAGTCTTCAAAGAGCTTTATTTTTCTCTCAATGGAATGGTTTTAAAGTTGGTGCCTAAGTCAACCTTCTGCCTACTAATAGTTCATAAGATACAAGAGCAATGCTTTGTATAGGGGTGAATTTTACCAAACAAAGCTTTAATAACTTAAATCACTTACAATAATAGATCTTATTATTTTGTAAAGAAAATCTTTAGCAATTTCAACTGTGTGATCTCTTCAAGACATGAGATAGGAATAAAAAATGAGTTGGGACACTGAATTCGATTAAAGTATGAGATTTTCATTCATATAAGATCTCAAAATTATAATTGAAAAACTGGTAGCTATTTAAGGGGCAAAAAATTATTATTTAGATTTAAGGAGACAGAAAAGATATGAAAGGCTGAATCAGACAACTCACGAAAAAAAAAGTAGACTTTAATCTAAATATCTGGTATTCCTCAGGGTAATGTTTTTGTCCCATCACTTTTCATTAGCTCGTTGCATATGCAGATGATACTACTCTCTTTGCATCAGTTCCAGCTCTAGTACATAAACCTATGGTTGCAGAATCCCTTGATCGAGATCTTGCTAAAATGATTGCATGGTGCAAATTATGGAGCATGAAGTTGAACCCCCAACACTCAAGGTATGATTGTAAGTCGAGGACAGAGGCTCCTCAACATCCAGGTCTCTGCATTAACAATGTCTTTTTAACTACTGTACATAAAACATTTAAAACTTTAGGTGTGATTCTTGATTACAAACTTCTTTTGAGAAATGCATAGTTTGATTCTTCTTGCACAAAAATTGGCTTATCTAATTTATTCATTCTACCTTGTTTTGAACATTGTTCTCCTGTCTAGTCATATGCTGCTGAATCTCATCTTAATTTGTTGGATAAAAACTTGCTGTCTATTAACTTTCATATTCGTTATCTGGATATTAATCACCGACACCGTAGTCCAGTTTTTCTTTATGTTGGTTTTAAAGGTTTAAAGGGCACTCATGAATGGCAGAGGCAAGGGACAGTGACATTGCTCTATCAAACAGGACAATGCCCTAGAGACTGACCATATATGCATATGATCAGTGCCCAAGCACCTTCTCCACCCAAGATAGGACCAAGGAGGATTAGGCAATGGCTGCTGATGACTCAGCAGATAGACCTATAGGCTTCCCCAACCGGCCCCCTCCTTAGCTCACAAGGATGGTGATGTTGCAGCGACCAAAGGAAGTAACGATTTTAAGTGGGACTCGAACCCCAGTCTGACGATTACCAGTCAGGGGCGTTACCACACTGGTCACCACAACCCTAAGATTTTTCATAATTCAGATCATCTACTGCTCTCAGATCTTCCCAAACAGTACAATCCTGTATGCAGTTACTTCTAACAGCCATTCCCTTGTCATTATAAAGAACAATGCTACATAGACAAGTTTTATTCCAGCTATAACTAGATTGTGGAATGATCTTCCTAATCACCCGTTGAATCGGTGGAACTTCAGGAGTTAAAATTTAGTGTAAAGGATTTCCTGTTGAGAAGGTCGACGTAAGACTCGTTTTATGGTTTATATGTGACTTGTCCGTTTTGATGCTGTTCCTAATCTTAAAAAAAAAAAAAAAAAAAAAAAAAAATCCTCACTGGGCTACTTTCATTGTTGGAGCCCTTGGGCTTGTAGCATCCTGCTTTTCTAAACAGGGTTGTAGCTTGGCTATTATTATTATTATTATTATTATTATTACTAGCCAAGCTACAACCCTAGTTGGAAAAGCAAGATGTTATAAGTCCAAGGGCTCCAACGGGGAAAAAATAGCCCAGTGAGGGAAGGAAATAAGGTAATTTATAAATTGTATGTATATATATATATATATATATATATATATATATATACATATATATATACATATATATATATACATATATATATACATATATATATATACATATATATATATACATATACATATATATATATACATATATATATACATATATATATATACATATATATATATACATATACATATATATATATACATATATATATATACATATATATATATATATATATATATATATATACTATATATATATATATATATATATATATATATATATATATATATATATATATATATATATATATATATATATATCAAGAACAGTAACAACATTAATATGGATCTTTCACATATAAAATAAATAATAATAATAAATCTGAAATGGAAAAGTGGAGATTAATAAGACAGTTAAGTAAGCTACTTCAGCCTTCATACATAACGTACCTGAAGACGTATGTAGGCAAAGGCACGCTCATCGTCTCCGAACTGTGATTTGAAATCATCGAAGGTTTGTCCCTTGGCAGCTACCATCACCTGACTCCCGTCATATTTGAAAACCGCCCTGCGGAGGATAAAAAATATTAGAGATTCCTTATTATATTGAAAACCGCCCTGCGGAGGATAAAAAAAAATATTAGAGATTCCTTATTATATTGAAAACCGCCCTGCGGAGGATAAAAAAAAATATTAGAGATTCCTTATTATATTGAAAACCGCCCTGCGGAGGATAAAAAATATTAGAGATTCCTTATTACATTATCAGTGTGTTTAAAGAAATCTTATTATAATTAAACGAGGAGTAGATGGTTTGGGCATGCTCTTCGCGCTCCCCAAGAGGGATTATTATTATTATTATTATTATTATTATTGCTTACTAAGCTACAACCCTAGTTAGAAAAGCAGGATGAAATCTTATTATAATTAAACGAGGGGTAGATGGTTTGGGCATGCTCTTCGCGCTCCCCAAGAGGAATTATTATAATTATTATTATCATTATTATTATTATTATTATCATTATTATTATTATTATTGCTTGCTAAGCTACAACCCTAGTTGGAAAAGCAGGATGCTATAATATGCCCAGGGACTCCAACAAGGAAAATATCCCAGTGAGGAATGGAAACAAGAGAGAAATGAAATATTCTGAGAACAGTAACAGCATTAAAATAAATAATTCCTATATAAACTATAAAAACTTTAACTGAACACTGGGCTATTTTCCCTGTTGGAGCCCCTAGGCTTGTAGCATCCTGTTTTTTTTTCCAACTAAGGTTGTAGCTTGGCAAATAATAATAATAATAATAATAATAGTGCGCCCGAGTGTACCCTCAAGCAAGAGAACTATAATCCAAGACAGTGGAAGGCCATGGTACAGAGGCTATGTCACTACCCAAGACTATGGAACAATTGTTTGATTTTGGTGTGTCCTTCTCCTAGAAGAGCTGCTTACCATAGCTAAAGTCTTCTACCCTTACCAAGAGGAAAGTAGCCACTGAACAATTACAATGCAGTAGTTAACCCTTTGAGAGAAGAATTGTTTGGTAATCTCAGTGTTGTCAGTTGTATGAGGACAGAGGAGAATATGTAAATAGGCCAGACTATTCGATGTATGTGTAGGCAAAGGGAAAATGAACCGTAACCAGAGAGAATGATCCAATGTCGTATTGCCTGGCCAAAGGACCCCATAACACACTAACGGTAGTATCTCAACGGGTGGCTGGTGCCCTGGCCAACCTACTACATTATAACTTTCAACTGGGCTCCACAAAGCACTAAGGTAATTGGAAGACCCAGGTCTACATGGCTGAGGACTATGAAGCGTGAGGTAGATGATGATTGAATGGAGAAGTATTGATTTTAAAAGCTCAAGATAGAGATGACTGGCGAAATCTAACCGAGGCCTTTTACGCCAATAGGCTTGGGAGATGATGATGAAAAGAGTTAAAATCCAAGATGTCTGAGTTATAGCACAATATTTGTATGCTTTTCAGAAAACTCAAACTTTTAACACGTCTAAGGTTTTCGCATTTCAAAATGTTTGTGAAATTCAAGCCAAAATGAAGTGGTTTGTCAATTTGCAAATTATAGACATTATTTTCACGTTAATATGAGATTCGTTAAAACAAAACAACAGGTGGGAGACTATAGTCCAATTCTTTTATCGAGGCATATTTGCACCGACTCGCAGGGGTGCCCTTTTAGCTGGGAAAAGTTTCCTAATCGCTGATTGGTTGGACAAGATAATTCTAACCAATCAGCGATCAGGAAACTTTTCCGAGCGAAAAGGGCACCCCTGCGAGTCGTTGCAAATATGCCTCGATAAAAGAAATGGACTAGTTTCACTTTGTGATGCAAACAGCATTTCTACCGTTTTGCACTCGACACTCCCAAGAATACAAATTATCCACTATACTCAAAGATAGATATTCTGATGAAATACTAACAAATACACAATTGTTCAACTTGCTAATGTACTTGTCACTATGCTGGAGGAAGGATCAGAAAAACGAAATTTTTGGACTAGCGCTTTCGTATTTTCATACCTCTTCAGGTCCAATTGCTAATGTACCTGACAATTTTAGAAAGAAGATATTATTCACCTTCCATAATATCATTAAATCAGTAAAGTAACAAAATTAGTAATTATCAAAAACTATAGGGTTCATCAATCAATCTTAGATTGGCCTAGCTTTTACTTAGGATAATACTGAAGACTTAAAGCATAACTGACGTGGTTATATCTGATAGTACATATTCATTTCACTTAGTAAGGGAGAGTATAACCTTTAAGGGGATTAGTTAATAAAGTCAAGTCTCTCTCTCTCTCTCTCTCTCTCTCTCTCTCTCTCTCACACACACACACACAATTTATATTATAGTTTCCACACTCAGTAAAGAAAGTTTGTACTAGTATCTCTCTCTCTCTCTCTCTCTCTCTCTCTCTCTCTCTCTCTCTCTCTCTCTCTCTCTCTCTCTCTCTCTCTCTCTCTCTCTCCCCCACACAATTTATAGTTTCCATACGCAGTAAAGAAAGTCTGTACTAGCATCTCTCTCTCTCTCTCTCTCTCTCTCTCTCTCTCTCTCTCTCTCTCTCTCTCTCTCTCTCTCTCTCACAATTTAAAGTTTCCACACGCAGTAAATAAAGTCTGTACTAGCATCTCTCTCTCTCTCTCTCTCTCTCTCTCTCTCTCTCTCTCTCTCTCTCTCTCTCTCTCTCTCTCTCTCTCTCTCTCTCTCTCTCTCACACACAATTTATATTATAGTTTCCACACGCAGTAAAAAAGTCTGTACTAGCAAAGGACACTTTCAATGATGTTCTCAACATTACTCGAGCTAGCTAAATACTTAGTTCAGTGACGTTCGTGTATAGAAACGAACACTTTGTCAAAAATAATCATTTTTATACTTGCTCAGTATTATCATCTAGGATTTATCTCAATCAGTGGCCCTTGACTTGGGATCAAAATATTTTAATTCTCATATTAACAAGGATGTATATATTTTATCTAAATTAGAATCTATTATTTATATCAACATTACGGTTTCAAGTTATATCTCATTCTCTTGTACTTTTTTTCCTAGTTTCCTTTCCTCACTGGGCTATTTTTCCCTGTTGGATCACTTGGGCTTCTAGAATCCTGCTTTTCTAAGTATGGATGTAGCTTAAATAATAATAATAATAATAATAATAATAATAAAATATTTTTCAGTTTTCTTTTCTCATTAGGCTGTTTCCCTGCTGGAAACCTTGGGCTTATAAAATTACGTGCTTTTCTAAATATGGTTGTAGCTTAGCTAGTAGTAGTAGTAGTAGTAGTAGTAGTAGTAGTAGTAGTAGTAGTAGTAGTAGTAGTAGTAGTAGTAATCCTAATTTCTAATAGTAAGTGTTATCATTTTTGAACGAATAAATCTTGTCCTGTATCCAGTATTCTGGAAGAGAAACCTTGCCAAACTTGCCAATTCATTTAAATTTCAGAAGCTCTTCAGACAAATACAGCCTCTGCATATGGCACGGAAGATTTCTCTTACCTCGTTGCATAGAAAGGCCAGAGAATGCTTCGCACAGTAATTGCAACTAAATGTTTGCAAGACGAGAAAAGGAAAGTTTGGTTTCATCTGTTTAATAATTTCACAAATGGTCTTCTGACGGTTTCTTTTTTACCTGGATAATGCACCTGTTCCATTTCATTTGTTTCTTTGCTGTTCCTATTTGTTGACATTTATTTGAAACGATATCTATCATAACTATAGATATTACTTGCTCAGCTACAACCCTAGTTGGAAAGCAGGATGCTCTAAGCCCAGGGGCTCCCAACAGGGAAAATAGCCCAGTGAGAAAATGAACAAGAATAAATTATTTTAGGAACATTAACATTATTAAAATGAATATTTCCTATACAAACTTTAAAAAAATATCTATCATAACTATAACTATTACTTACTAAGCTACAACCCTAGTTGGAAAAGCAGGATGCTATAAGCCCAGGAGCTCCCAACAGGGAAAATAGCCCAGTGAGAAAATGAACAAGGAAGAATAAAATATTTTTGGAACAGTAACACCTTTAAAATAAATATTTCCTATTTAAACTTTTAAAAAATTAAGAAAATAAGAGGAAGAGAAATAAGATAGAATAGTGTGCCCGAGTGTACTCTCAAGCAAGAGAACTCTAACCCGAGACAGTGAAAGACCATGGTACAGAGAATATGGCACTACCCAAGACTAGAGAACAAAGGTTTCATTTTGGAGTGACGTCCTCCTAGGAGAGCTGCTTACTATATCTTTCATTAAAGATCAGAAAATAGATTGATCAATTCTCATTAATCATTTATTTCACCCACAAGGCACTAGATGAGTTGGAAGGCCTAGGCCTACATGGTTGAGGACTTAAAGCGTGAAGTAGAAGATGAAATCTAACCGAGGCCCTTTGCGTCAATAGGCGTAGGGGAGGATATGATGATGACTTATTCCACTAATAAAAACTATCTATTTTTCTTACACTCTAAATAGCTTATTACAACCAACAACATAACTAATAAAGCACAAAGAAACAAATATAAACTAACTATAAGAGAGAAGTTCCCTTTAATCCTGAACTTTTCAAATTTCTCTTAGCAATTTCTTTCTCAACTTCATTGCCATCAATTCAAAGTATATCATCATTATGCACCATCGTCCGCTTTACCTTTCGTCTGGCATAACCCCCAAAATCCCAGGAACTATACCCCAAATCCTTCACACACACACACACACACACACTCTCTCTCTCTCTCTCTCTCTCTCTCTCTCTCTCTCTCTCTCTCTCTCCACCAATCATATAGGGACGAGACAAGGTTACACCCAGCACGGTATGCTGATGATGAGTCACTGGTCAACCATGTAGCAGACCCTCTCTAAACATGTGTGTCATTCTCACTTTTTCCTCCCCGGGAGCTTATATCAACCAGTCTCTCTTGACAAAAAATATATATAAAATTATGCAGTCATTTCGGATAGGGGATCACCTAATGGGTTAGCTGGACACACCTGTTTTCATTCATATCGTTTATAACTAGATATTTGTGGGAAAGAGCTTTTTTACTTTTTGGCTATTTGTGGAATGACAGAACATGGCATAGATAAGAATGTATATGAAATTCTTTTAAATGGGCGGGGTACTAAAGTGTAGATTTAATTAGAATAATGGTGTTTTTTGCAGTCATGCGATATAACATATGACACGAGCATTTTAGCAAAGTGTAAGCAACATAGTTTTTTTTCTTTTACTTTCTTTTGCCTGAAATTTGCAGAACACCAACAACAAAGTTAATAATAAGCCGATAATTGGTCAATTTCTTTAAATTAGGACACGTAGGGATAGTTTTTACCTGTAGAAAAGGTTACTTTTTACAATAAAAGTGTTACGGTGACTAAGCATCCAACGCGGACAATTAAGTAGCAGACAGCAGCGGTTTTTTTTTCTTTTTTTTTGGCTAAAACTTTAGGGGAAACCACTATAAAGAAACTGTAAACAATGCTTTTTTAAAAAGATACATCAAATGAAGATAAATAAAATCATAATTTTCCTTAATTGAAAGAAAGAAATAAAATTTACCCAACCCGGCGTTAGGCAGCCTTGCCAACTTCCCAGCTGGGCTAGTTTAAAAATCCCTAAAAATCATGATAAAAAATCCTCATAATAACACAAAAATCCCCATTTCCACAAATATTCTTTTTAAATCATGTAGGCTTTGCTAATATAAAAATTACTCACTATAATTCATGTAATTACAAGTAAACTAATTGCAACAATATGAAGGTTAACACATCTTTGTTTCTTCTTCATAGAAATTAGTAGACATGCAAAATCCCCAAATCTAGGTATAAATTCCCATATATGGCAACACTAGCGTTAGGGCAGTGTTGCCAGATGGGGTAGTGTAGAAATCCCCAAATCTCAATGAAAATATCTCCAAAACAACACAAAAATCCCCATTTCCACTAATACATTACCACAAATTACAATTTCTCTTGATCATGTAGGCATTACTAATATAGAAATTAATCACTATACTTCATAAAATTGCAAATAAACTAATTGCGACAGTATAAGGGTTTGATCATCTTTGTTTTTCCTTCATAAAAATAGTACAGAATATCCCCATCGGACAGCAAAATCCCCAAAATCTAGGTATAAATTCCCATATATGGCAACACTGGCGTTAGGGTGACTTAACATCCCACGCAGACATTTCGCCAGCGGACAACTTCATGTTCAGGCGACCATGACCGACATATTATCCTCGATCGATATCAGAAAGGAGTGAATTACTATCCGAGCTTCACTATAGTCATTAACAGCACGCCCTATCAATCATCGGCTAATCTCGCTAATGTTGATAAGCAATCTAATTTGATTACGGAGACAATTAACGGTTGTTGCGTCAGAATACGTTTACATAACGCACGTTTAGGATTTTGGTAAGCTACAATCCTAGTTGGAAGAGCAGTATGCTATAAGCC
The DNA here is from genome assembly GCF_036898095.1 of Palaemon carinicauda. Taxonomy (NCBI): domain Eukaryota; kingdom Metazoa; phylum Arthropoda; class Malacostraca; order Decapoda; family Palaemonidae; genus Palaemon; species Palaemon carinicauda. The sequence goes on from NC_090755.1 coordinate 81,727,691, forward strand.
CAAGGGCTCCAGCAGGGAAAATAGCCTGGTGAGGAAAGGAAATAAACTATATGAGAAGTAATGAAGAATTAAAATAGTTGTAAAAGCAGTATGCTATAAGCCTAAGGGCTCCAGCAGGGAAAATAGCCTGGTGAGGTAAGGGAATAAACTATATGAGAAGTAATGAAGAATTAAAATAGTTGGAAAAGCAGTATGCTATAAGCCTAAGGGCTCCAGCAGGGAAAATAGCCTAGTGAGGAAAGGAAATAAACTGAGAAGTAATGAACAATTAAAATAGTTGGAAAAGCAGTATGCTATAAGCCTAAGGGTTCCAGCAGGGAAAATAGCCTGGTGAGGAAAGGAAATAAACTATATGAGAAGTGATGAAGAATTAAAATAGTTGGAAAAGCAGTATGCTATAAGCCTAAGGGCTCCAGCAGGGAAAATAGCCTAGTGAGGAAAGGAAATAAACTATATGAGAAGTAATGAACAATTAAAATAGTTGGAAAAGTAGTATGCTAGAAGCCTAAGGGCTCCTGCAGGGAAAATAGCCTGGTGAGGAAAGGAAATAAACTATATGAGAAGTAATGAAGAATTAAAATAGTTGGAAAAGCAGTATGCTATAAGCCCAAGGGCTCCAGCAGGGAAAATAGCCTGGTGAGGAAAGGAAATAAACTATATGAGAAGTAATGGACAATTAAAATAGTTGGAAAAGCAGTATGCTATAAGCCCAAAGGCTCCAGCAGGGAAAATAGCCTGGTGAGGTAAGGGAATAAACTATATGAGAAGTAATGAACAATTAAAATAGTTGGAAAAGCAGTATGCTATAAGCCTAAGGGTTCCAGCAGGGAAAATAGCCTGGTGAGGAAAGGGAATAAACTATGTGAGAAGTAATGAACAATTAAAATAGTTGGAAAAGCAGTATGCTATAAGCCTAAGGGCTCCAGCAGGGAAAATAGCCTGGTGAGGAAAGGGAATAAACTATGTGAGAAGTAATGAACAATTAAAATAGTTGGAAAAGCAGTATGCTATAAGCCTAAGGGCTCCAGCAGGGAAAATAGCCTGGTGAGGAAAGGGAATAAACTATGTGAGAAGTAATGAACAATTAAAATAGTTGGAAAAGCAGTATGCTATAAGCCTACGGGCTCCAGCAGGGAAAATAGCCTAGTGAGGAAAGGGAATAAACTATATGAGAACTAATGAACAATTAAAATAGTTGGAAAAGCAGTATGCTATAAGCCCAGGGGCTCCAGCAGGGAAAATAGCCTGGTGAGGAAAGGAAATAAACTATATGAGAAGTAATGAACAATTAAAATCAAATAGTTTAAGTAAAGCAGCAACATTAAAATGAAATGTCCTGTTAACATAAAACATTTGCTGTAAGTTTGAACTTTTGAAGTTCTACTGTGGAAGATCATTCCACAGCTTGGCCCAAGCTGGAATAAAACTTCTAGAATACTGTGTAGTATAGAGCCTCATGATGGTAAATACAAAATACAGCTGTATAGGCAATATAAAACTCGTATTGGATCAAACTACAGTTGCAATATCTATAAAATTTTGTGAATATGGAAAAGACTCTCTCTCTCTCTCTCTCTCTCTCTCTCTCTCTCTCTCTCTCTCTCTCTCTCTCTCTCTCTCTCTCTCTCATCATCATCATCTCAAGTTCTTGAACAAGTTTAAAGGTTTAAAGGCCACTCATGAATGGCAGAGGCAAGGTACAAGGTACAGTGACATTGCGCTATCAAGCAGGACAATGCCCTAGAGACTGAACATATATACATATGATCAGCGCTCAAGCTAGGACCAAGGAGGGCCAGGCTATGGCTGCCGATGACTCAGCAGATAGATCTATAGGTTCCCCCAAAACCACCACCATTAACTCACAAGGATGGTGAGGTTGCAGTGACCAAAGAAACTATCGAGTTTGAGCGGAACTCCAACCCCAGTCTGGCGTTCACCAGTCAGGGACGTTACCACATCGGCCACCACAAATCACACCAAGTAGACTACACGTTCTTGAACCCAAGAATAATAATCTTTATATAAACAACTTAACCCTGCCATGAATATACACGCTCTCAGTATTCTAAAAAAAAGATCTTCATTACATTAAGTGCCTCATGGCATGAATAATGTCTTTATAACAAACTAAGTTTGTGAAAATATATACAATTTACCGCAATATCTACAGTATATACATGCGAGTACATACAGTATTTTGTTGTGATATATTTATCTCTGACCACGGTCTAAGTAGGCTATCTCAGAAGTTCATCTGACCAAAACGGTTCCTGTGGCCTGATTGGTAAAGTCTCTGCCTAGTGTTTGCCGGACGGGGGTTCGAGTCCCGTTCAGACTCGTTAGTGCCTTTAGTGTCTGCAACCTTACCATCCTTATGAGCTAAGCTTGGGGGGTTTGGGGGAGTCTATAGGTCTATCTATTGAGTCATCAGCACCAATTGCCTGGCCCACCTTGGTCCTAGCTTGGGTGGAGAGGGGGCTTGGGCGTATTGTCTTGCTCGATAGGGCAATGTCACTGTCCCTTGCCTCTGCCATTCATGAGTCACCTTTAAATCTAAGTTCGCTAATTTACCATTCAATTAGGTCTACTTGGTTTATGCGACAGTGTGAATATTAATAATTATAGTAATGTAATTTATCTAATTTTAAAAGTAATTAAATAAAAACTAGTGTTCATTCGATCTCAAAAGAGTTTTATACAAGAATGACTTTGAATAGCCAAAGAACAATGCCGTCTACAGTTCCAAGCACACGGCCCACCATAAACAATCAACACGCATAATGCGTACCGTCCATATTTACACTGAACCTGAGAGAGAGAGAGAGAGAGAGAATTTCCTCCTGGTTTTAAAGTATAAGTTTGAATTAAACTGATATATTCGTGCATTTATTTAGGAGAGAGAGAGAGAGAGAGAGAGAGAGAGAGAGAGAGAGAGAGAGAGAGAGAGAGAGAGAGAGAGAGATTATCACTTTAAGCACAGCATGAGTCTATAGAAATTATCATACTACACTATTCAATCTTCAAGAGAGAGAGAGAGACAGAGAGAGAGAGAGAGAGAGAGAGAGAGAGAGAGAGAGAGAGAGAGAGAGAGAGAGAGAGAGAGTGTGTGTGTCACTTTAAGCACAGCATGAGTCTATGGAAATTATCATACTACACTATTCAATCTTCAACGCTATTTTCGTTACCATAGTTGATATTTTGACCAGATCTAAACCTTCTCTTATTAATGACTTATATGGATGATATATTCATAGTTACATGAAAACTTAAAGAAAAACTTCATCTTAAGATTTCAAAAGAGGTGTCTATTTATTCCAGCTGTGACCAAGTTGTGGAATGATCTTCCAAATTGGGTAGTTGAATCGGTGGAACTTCAAAACGTTCAAAGTTGCGGCGAATGTTTTTATGTTGAACAGGCTGATATAAGTCTCTTTTTTTATAGTTTATATATGAAATATCTAATCTAATGTTGTTACTGTTTATAAAATATGTTATTTTCATTGTTCATTGCTGCTGTAGTTTGTTCATTTCGTTATTTCCTTTCCTCGCTGGGGTATTTTCCCTTGTTGGAGCCCTTGGGCTTATAGCATCCTGCTTTTCCAACTAGGGTTGTAGCCTACTACTAATAACAAATAATAATATAATCCATGCTGATAAAAAGCTTAGCTAGTAATAATAAATATAATTTCTACTGATAAAAATTCCCAGGTTGAACATTTATTTGGTCCACTGAACATTCATCATAAATCAAGTAAAATATCCAATTCCATAATTATCCAAAAATCCTTCATTCACTATCTTTATCCTCTTATCTTTCTGAACACCAGACTACATTTGTCCAACACAGGGAGGAATAACATTCGTATTAGAGACTTTATCTATGTTAAGCAGCTCTTCTAGGAGGACACTCCAAAATCAAACCATTGTTCTCTTGTCTTGGGTAGTGCCATAGTCTCTTCCACTGTCTCGGGTTTGAGCTCTCTTGCTTAAGGGTACACTCGGGGACTATCTTATTTCTCTTCCTCTTGTTTTTGTTAAAGTTTTTATAGTTTATATTTATATTCTATTATTACTGTTCTGAAAATATATTTTTCCTTGTTTCATTTCCCTACTGGGCTATTTTCCCTGTTGGAGTCCCTGGGCTTATAGCATCCTGCTTTTACAACTAAGGTTTGTAGCTTAACAAGTAATAATAATAATAATAATAATAATAACAATAATTCCCTTATTTCCTTTTTTCACAGGGCTATTTTCCCTGTTGGATCCCCTGGGGTTACAACATCCTGCTTTTCCAACTAGAGGTTGTAGCTTAGCAAGTAATAATAATAATAATAATAATAATAATAATAATAATAATAATAATTCCCTTATTTCCTTTTTTCACTGGGCTATTTTCCCTGGTGGAGCCCCTGGGCTTACCGCATCCTGCTTTTACAACTAGAGGTTGTAGCTTAGCAAGTAATAATAATACTAATAATAATAATAATTCACTCATTTCCTTTTTTCACTGGGCTATTTTCCCTGTTGGAGCCCCTGGCCTTACAGCATCCTGATTTTCCAACTAGAGGTTGTAGCTTAGCAAGTAATAATAATAATAATAATAATAATAATAATAATAATAATAATAATAATAATTCCCTCATTTCCTTTTTTCACTGGGCTATTTTCCCTGTTGGAGCCCCTGGGCTTATAGCATCCTGCTTTTACAACTAGGGTTTGTAGCTTAGCAAGTAATAATAATAATAATAATTATAATAATGATAATAATAATAATAATAATAATAATAATAATAATAATCCACCAAACTGCATTGTCCAAAAGAGGGAGGAAAAAACT
>NC_090755.1:81740030-81745088 GCF_036898095.1 Palaemon carinicauda
TTACGGCTGATTACTTTAATTGGACATTTTTGCTAGACCGTGACCTTGACCTTTGACAACAATGTCAAAACTTATGGCTGATTAGATGAATTGTATATTTTGCTTGACCGTGACCTTGACTTTTGACCTTAACATGTATTAATTGGCGTGGATTTTCATACACTGAAATATGAACCATGTTTGAAGTCTATGTGACAACGATGTCCAAACTTATGGCCGATTACGTGAATTGGACATTTTGCTTGACCGTGACCATGACCTTGACCTTTGACATTGACCCTCCAAAATGTGACAATTTCCCGCTTTTTACATAACAGTTAATCCCTGCTAGTTTCATTGATCTAAGATTAAAATTGTGGCCAGGAAGCTGTTTACAATAAACAAACAAACACACACACACAAACAGGGATTAAAACATAACCTCCTTCCAACTTCGATGACAGGTAATAATAGCACTAAATTATCTAGACTCGAAGTTTATACACTTTTTTTTCTAATCCATCCTTTATATCGAAAGAGCTAAATTTAGAATATCTAATTCTTGACCAATCTATGCAAAATGCAACATTTTTTTTACAATATTCTATTTTAATTGTTCATTATTTCTCATATTTTTTTATTAATTTCCTTAATTCCTTTCCTCGCTGGGCTATTTTTCCCTGTTGGAGCCCCTGAGCTTATAGCATCTTGCTTTTCCAACTAGGGTTGTATCTCGGCTAATAATAATAATAATAATAATAATAATAATAATAATAATAATAATAATAACTAGGGTTGTAGCTTAGCTAATAATAATAATAATAATATATCCGTTTTAAAACCGCAAATGGTCTGGCAACATTTATTCTAGGATTTTTACCGTTTTTTTTTTTACGCCAAATTTTTAAGTGTGTATTCGGCAACATATTTTGTAGGTCCTGAAAAGCACAGGGTTCCCACGTGTCATAGGACCAGAAAAAAAAAACAGCTTTAAAAAAAAACCAGTCTTTAAAGTAATTTAAGTAAAGTAAACATGATTACAAACACAATCCCCCGTCATAGGACTAGAAATATAGCCTTTAAAGTAATTTAAGTAGGACTAGAAAAACAGCCTTTAAAGTAATTCAAGTAGGACTAGAAAAACAGCCTTTAAAGTAATTCAAGTAGGACTAGAAAAACAGCCTTTAAAGTAATTCAAGTAGGACTAGAAAAACAGCCTTTAAAGTAATTTAAGTAAAGTAAACATGATTACAAACACAATCCACAAATCGCGAAACAAAATCGCAACCAAACATAACGTTATGCGTCCCCAAACTACTGTATCGAGAGAGAGAGAGAGAGAGAGAGAGAGAGAGAGAGAGAGAGAGAGAGAGAGAGATATTACCTCGTTATTTTTTCTTTCGTACCGAGTCCCTCATTCGACCTGAAACCCGAGTGTCCCCCATGCGCACACACAAACTCAGATTGCCCGGACAGTAACTCTCAAACAACCCCCATGGATTTGCCCTGAAGACATCACGAACGTGTCAGTTACAGAAACATTTCCATGATAAGGAATAAGAGAGGCTGAAGAGAAACACGTGCACTTGAACGCACTTAGAATACTAGCGATCGTGCATATACGTAATACATGCTCTTACTAAAGCCAGGCTGACACTTGCACGAATTTGTGGCCCGCATTGTCACGACTCGAGTCGTGAACTGGCGTGAAATGTTCGCAAACCCGTCGTGACATCGTGGCATGTCGTGACGAGAATTTTGAAATGTTCAAAATTTTGGTCACGACAAAATTTCGTGACCGGGTCGTGAACTATGCGCTAACTGTTCGTGAACTCGTCGGGACGATGCGGGAATTGCGCAAACTATGCATGAACTCGTCGTGCCAGTTCGTGTCAATGTGGACAAGTCAGCTGTGATTCTGAGGTAATTTTTTTTTTCTTTTAATCTTCCAGTTCGTGCCACAATATGTCACGACTTACCACGACAAATTCGTGGCAAAAAGTCGTTCAAGTGTCAGGGTACCATAACTGTGGTTGCGATCCACGAGAGTCGAGTAACTGCAAGATGAACTAGACGGTACTAGAGGGGCACTCGGTAGAGAGAATGCCTTCGCCATGCCAAGCCGTCTTATTTTGCTCTTAACTCCACTGCATACTTGCACTCAGATGTATTTTCTTAAAAATATAATGGATTTGTCATTGGGTCGTGCCCTACATGTCCACCAAGTTTCGTTTAAATTGTTCTATTAGTTTTGGAGTAGTATTGCTCACAAACAAATATGACCTAATAAAATATTTGCCATTTACTAAATATTAGGATTACTTTCGAAGTACTGCTGCGTACTTGTACTTTGATGTACTTCATCCAAAATATAACAGATTCGTCCTTGGGTCATAAACATCATGACTACGAAGTTTGGTCAAAATCGGTCCAGTCGTTTTTTATGTATAGTTGCTCGCAAACAAACAAATAAATAAACAAACAGTAGTAATCGTTGCAGGACGAGATGGGGTTCGAGCCCCGCTCAAACTTATTACTTCCTTTGGTCGCTGCAATCTCACCATCCTTGTGAGCTAAAGATGGGGGGGGGGGGTTGGGGGGAGCCTATAGGTCTATCGGCTGAGTCATCAGCAGCCATTGCTTGGCCCTCCTTGGTCGTGGGTTGGGCGCTGATCATATGTATATATAGTCAGTCTCTAGGGCATTGTCCTGCTCGATAGGGATATTCCACTGTCCCTTACCCTTGCCATTCATGAGCGGCCTTTAAAGCCTTAAAAAGGACGCGGTTATTACATCTTTGTAAACCCAACCAAAGAAATTTTTTCGTCTGACTTAAGTTGGTAGAACTGTTGAAGGATCCTTTAAGGAAGGAAAAGGCTGTGTAAGGATGACACCATGGGATGGACAACCGAAAGTTACATTCACCAGAGGAGGAAAAGGATATGTTGGAATATAAAATGGATATGCGTGTATGAATATATATATATATATATATATATACACACACACATTTATACATACACACAGCATATATATGTGTGTACAACAACAAATGCAGCCATTTCTAGTCCATTGCAAGACAAAGGCCTCAGACATGTCAATTCATGATTGAGGTTTGGCCAATTTTCATCTCCTTATATGTTTATATATAAATTACTTGAATATACAATAATATATATAAATACATATGTGTGTATATATATATATGTATATATACAGATATATATATATATATATATATATAAATACACACACATATATATACATATACATACATACATACTTAACAGAGAACATAAATCAGAAAAAAAAAGATATCTCCAGATTAAAAATTGTTTGATTCCCCCATCTCCCCCTAGACCCAGTTCACCGTCTCTTGCATGCAGTCTGTGCATAAGCAGTTCGCCATAATGAGACTACTGCAGTCACTCGCCTGACATTATTCACTCTTTTTTTTTGTCTTCACTGACAATGATGTCCAGAAAATAAAGCTGGTATATATCTATCTAGCATGAATTTTCGTGAGGTATTCGTGTAATCTCTCTCTCTCTCTCTCTCTCTCTCGTTTTATTTACTGATCTTTCTCTCTCAATTTTATTAACTGTTCCCTCTCAATTTTATTAACTGTTCCCTCTCAACTTTACTGCTATCTCTCTCTCTCTCTCTCTCTCTCTCTCTCTCTCTCTAGTTTTATTTACTGACCTTTCTCTCTCAATTCCTTGACTGTTCTCTCTCTCTCTCTCTCTCTCTCTCTCTCTCTCGATGATGATGATGATGATGATGGAGCCAGTCGCTAGGAGGTAAAGTCTTCGAGTGAATTCTTTTAGACTTATAACCTCAAATCAATGTGTTGAATCATGAGCTGAATTAACTATTATTATTATTATTATTATTATTATTATTATTATTAATAAATTAATAAATAATAAAAAATAAGTATTTACAAACATTCTTTTTCGTGTAAAATCATACGTTTAAGCCAGGCTTTCTTAGACATTCAAATACAAACATCGTTTGACAAAGGCCTCAGACATGTCTGTATTTATGTCTAGGATTTAGTCCCTTTTCATCACAAAGATGGCCAGTGTGAAATTGCGGATCGGTGATGGCGAGACTTTTGTCTGATCCTTACAGCAAACCAACCTAGTAAGTGTGGCCCTGACCAGTGCAGCTTTGCTGATCATGATGGTACACTAGTCTTTTCACCACGTTAAGGTATCTCCACTCAGAAAGGGAAGATATATATATATATATATATATGCCTACATACATACATACATACATTTACATGCATATATATATATATATATACATATATATATATATATATATATACATATATATATATATATATGGGTGTGTGTATGAATGTATGTGAGCGAGGTGCGCGATATTTAGGACACCCTACGTTAAAAGGTCGAGCAAATGAATAAAAAAAATATATATTTACCTCCATTGCATCCAAATAAAATAAACAATCTCATAAAAAACTTTAAATGTAACTATCCATGTAAATAACACCAATAACTAGTATAAAACAAATAAATAAACTAATAAATAAGAGAAAGCAGATGGCGGTTAAATGCAACATTCTCTCCAAGAGGGCAGAAGAAGTGGACCATGAGTCTACGGTTTTAGGACGACGCGATTTCGTCTAACGGATTTTTGATGTTTTGCTGACGTCGCCTGTTCGTGACATTCGCATTCAGGGGACATGTGTTATTTTCTATTCTCTCTCTCTCTCTCTCTCTCTCCTCTCTCTCTCTCTCTCTCCTCTCTCTCCTCTCTCTCTCTCTCTCTCTCTCTCTCTAGTTTTATTTACTGATCTTTCTCAATTTTATTAACTGTTCCCCTCTCAACTTTACTGCCCTCTCTCTCTCTGTATCTCTCTCTAGGTTTATTTACTGATCTTTCTCTCTCAATTTTATTAACTGTTCTCTCTCTCTCTCTCTCTCTCTCTCTCTCAGTTTTATTTACTGATTATTCTCTCTCAATTTTATTAACTGTTCTCTCTCTCTCTCTCTCTAGTTTTATTTACTGATTATTCTCTCTCAATTTTATTAACTGTTCTCTCTCTCT
>NC_090755.1:81745588-81748088 GCF_036898095.1 Palaemon carinicauda
AGACGTGGAAGTGATTCAATTTTGAAAGTCTTAGGTCAAGGTCAAGGTCCTAAGCAAAGGTCGAGAAATGAGCTGTCGTGGCGGAGGTGTGATCTCTACCCAGTACCCCCCCCCCCCTTCCTCCAATAGACTATGTTTTTCGTCAATGAGATTGTTTATTATGACGTTGAATAGACCAAAATTAATTTAAATGTTCTGACTTAATAGATTTTTACTGGATTTGTTTGTAAGAGACTTTACACAAAAACTACTGTGCCGATTTTAACCAAATTTGGTAGTCCTGATTTGTTTGTAAGAAACTTTACACAAAAACTACTGTGCCGATTTTAACCAAATTTGGTAGTCCTGATTTGTTTTGTAAGAAACTTTACACAAAAACTACTGTGCCGATTTTAACCAAATTTGGTAGTCCTGATTTGTTTGTAAGAAACTTTACACAAAAACGGCCTGGATTTATTTTCCGGGAGGTCCAATTCGCCGAGTCCCAGATAATGACTTTCTTTTTCGTATTTTCCTTTTCTCAGATGTTTTCCCTTCTGTTAATGGCTTTTAAAGTCTTTCTTGAGTTCTCGAACAGATGAAAGCACACAGCTGTTCACAGTGTGCCGGTAAAATTTCACACCGTCCCGGCTCAAGTCACAGGAGAAAGTTTTCTCGTACGAATCCACCGTCGAGATACTGGGATACCGGGAGAGGAGAGAGAGAGAGAGAGAGAGAGAGAGAGAGAGATGAGAGAGAGGAGAGAGACATACGAGTAGCGAAATCTATATGGAGATAATTAGCGAAATCTAACCGAGGCCCTTTGCGTTTTATATATATATATATATATATATATATATATATATATATATATATATATATATATATATATATTATATATATATATATACATTGTGTATATATATATGTGTATATATATTACATATATAAACATAATGTATATATGTATGTGTAATATATATATATATATATATATATGTATATATGTATGTATATATATATATATGTATGTATATATATATATATATGTATGTATATATATATATATATATATATATATATATTATATATATATGTATATAATATATGCCTATATATATATGTATGTATATATATATATATGTTATATATATATATATATATATATATATGTGTGGTGTGTGTGTGTGTGTATACATACATGTAAACGTTCATATGTTTGATTCGTTCATAATGTTTTGATAAAAAGGAATATACAGGAAACAGGAAATTTTCGGAATATAAGACCGTTAAATGATACAAATGACCTTTGTAACACACACACACACACGCAGAGAGAGAGAGAGATGAGAGAGAGAGGAGAGAGAGAGAGAGGAGAGGAGAGAGAGAGAGAGAGAGAGGAGGTTAACAAGGATGATCTTTGGAAAATGGAAAGTCAACACATCTGGCGTTTCGAAGAATTTCAGTGTCTGTTTTTAGACTTATGTTAATGTTTAATTCTTTAAGGATTTTGTAACATTTGAAATATCACAATTAATAATCTGGATGAAAATTAGGGGTTTGTTAATGTACAAAGGGAAAATATGATACAACTGCATTCTAAATGAGGATCTTCAGGGCATTTTTTCTATTTTAGTTTTTTATTTATTACCTCATCTAACGAAGGTGGGAGAGGTTATGTTTTACCCCTGTTTGTGTTTGTTTGTGGGTGTTTGTTTGAGTGAGTTGTTTGTGTTTGGGTGTTTGTTTGTTTGTGTTTGTGAGTTTGTTTGTGTTTGTGTTTGTTTGTGTTTGTGTGTTTGTTTGTGTGGGTGTTTTGTGATTGTTTGTTTGTGTTTGTTTGTATGTTTGTGTCTGTTTGTTTGTCAACAGCGTCCTGACCACAATTTTAATCTTAATGAAACGTGCAGGGATTAACTACTATGTAAAAAGCTAGCTGGAAATTATTAAATTTTGGAAGATCAAGGTCAAAGGTTAAGGTCACGGTCAAGAAAAATGTACAATTTGCGTAATCAGCCATAAGTTTGGACATCGTTATCACAGAGACTTCAAACTTCGTTCATATATCAGTGTATGAAAATCCACGCCAATTAATACGTGTTAAGGTCAAAGGTCAAGGTCTAGGTCGCGCAAAGGTCAAGAAAAAAGCTTCCGCGGCGGAGGTCTGCCCCTTATTGCCCCTCTAGTTTACTTATTTATCCGGTGTCATCGCATCATATCCTTCTAGAAGAAGGACACTCCAAAATCAAATCTTTGTTCTCTAGTCTTGGGTAGTGCCATAGCTCTGTACCATGGTCTTCCACTGTCTTGGGTTGGAGTTTCTCTTGCTTGAGGGTACACTCGGGCACACTTATCCTATCTTATTTCTCTTCCACTTGTTTTATCAAAGTTTTTATAGCTTATATCTATATCTTTATGTTGTTACTCTTCATGAAATATTTTATTTTTCCTTGTTTCCTTTCCTCACTGGGTTATTTTCCCTGTTAGAGCTCCTTGGGCTTATAGCATCCTGCTTTTCCAA
>NC_090755.1:81753088-81760588 GCF_036898095.1 Palaemon carinicauda
ATTTAAGTTTGAAAGAAAAGGAAAATTTTTTTGAAAACTTTTTATTGAAATATTTGATTATTTTATAGCAAAAATTTGGAATATTAGAAGAAAATATAGAAGCAAATTTGATATAGAATTTATACTTTAAAGTATACGAGGACTGTGGCCTAAGGAATAGAGAGAGGGAAAATATATGTATTAGAAACAAAAGAAATATGGAGGAAGTTTAAAAGTTTGTCAACTTCACATACTTTATATAAAAAAAGCTGACATAAAATATGAGAAGAACATATTGGGAAAAGTGGCCACACTAATACTTGTACTTAGCGTATGGCCTATACAGCATTTAAAAAAGTTCCATGAAAGCTAAAATCATTGGAAACACCACCACTTGTGCTTACTGCACAGCCTTTACAACATTTACTACACTTCCAAAAGGCTAAATTCTCTGGCTACTCCACCATGTGCACCTAGTGAACCGCCTTTACAATGTTTCCTACGCCTCCAAAAGGCCAAATTCACTGGCTACACCACCACTTGCACTTAGTGAACAGCCTCTACAACGTTTACTACACCTCCAGAAGGCTACATTCACTGGCTACAACACCACTTGTGCTTACTGCACAGCCTTTACCTCATTTACTACACCCCCAAAAGGATAAATTCACTTGCTACACCATCACTTGCACTTAGTCAACAGCCTATACAACGTTTGCTACACCTCCAGAATGCCAAATTCAGTGGCTACACCACCACTTGCGCTTACTGTACAGCCTTTACCTCGTTTACTACACCCCCAAAAGGATAAATTCACTTGCTACACCATCACTTGCACTTAGTCAACAGCCTATACAACGTTTGCTACACCTCCAGAATGCCAAATTCAGTGGCTACACCACCACTTGCGCTTACTGTACAGCCTTTACCTCGTTTACTACACCTCCAGAAAGCTAAGTTCAGTGGCTACACCATCACTAGCACTTAGTAAACAGCTTCTGAAACGTTTACTACACCTCCAGAAGGTTAAATTCAATGGCTACACCATCACTTGCACTCAGTGAACAGCCTCTACAACGTTTACTACACCTCCAGAAGGCTACATTCACTGGTTACACCACCACTTGCGCTTACTGCACAGCCTTTACCTCATTTACTACACCCACAGAAGGCTAAATTCACTGGCTACACCTTCACTTGCACTTAGTGAACAGCTTCTACGTTTACTACACCTCCAGAAGGCCAAATTCAGTGGCTACACCACCACTTGCACTTGGGAACAGTATCTACAACGGTTACTACACCCCCCAGAAGGCTAAATTCAATGGCTACACCATCACTTCCACTTAGTGAACAGCCTCTACAACGTTTACTACATCTCCAGAAGGCTAAATTCACTGGCTACACCACCACTTGCACTTAGTGAACAGCTTTTATAACGTTCATAACACTTCTATAAGGCTAAACATTCTGCAAGATCTTTGCCCAGACAGCTTTTATAACGTTTACAAATCTTTCCATAGGCTAAAATCACTGTCATAAAATATTAATAGGAAAATCGTATTTGGAAAAGTGGCCTTACAAGGAGTACTTATTAAGAAATCTTTGTAAAAAGATTACAATGAATAGAGAATAGACTAGATAGAAAAATAAAAGTCTTATACCAAGAGGGTACTCTCTATGGAGGGATAGGAATGTAGGAAAGGAAGACTAGGATAGTGCGAGGATAGGTAAGGATCGTGAAAGGGATAGAAGAGGGAAGAAATGACCTGTTGAAAATTTTGGAAGCAATTAAAAAAAATGAGTGTGAGTGACCTTAATAGTATAGCTTTGCTGATCATAGCAATACCCAAACCTTTTCCCCACGTTAAGGTACCTCCACTCAAAATTGATATGTATACACTATATATATATACACTATATATATATATATATATATATATATATACATATGTATATACACTATAATATATATATATATAGATATATATATATAGATATATATATATATATATGTATGTATGTATATATATATATATATATATATATATATATATATATTTGTGTGTTGTCTGTGTAATATTAGTGTGTTGATAAGCACGCGATCGACCAGACAGATAAATAGAAGGATAGCATTTCACTAGTTCATAGAATCAAGCAAAGAGAGAGAGAGAGAGAGAGAGAGAGAGAGAGAGAGAGAGAGAGAGAGAGAGAGAGAGAGAGAGAGAGAGATTTTGATCTAGGCTATCGCGTTTCAGACAGAACACGTAAGGAATGCGCTTCATGTGTTTGCAGATGTCACTTTTGTTTACACAGTGACACCCTTCCTCGCTCGCCCTGCAAACATTGCCCTGTTTATCGTGTGGCCCGACCTTGGTTTGGTTCATCTTCAATAGCATCATTATACGCTCGATTGCTTTTCTAAATTCTATCGGTTTTTTTATTGAATGATAAATTGAGAATAGTAGTTTTAGTGCCGTAACCCCTGTACCATGGTCTTCCACTGTCCTTGGGTAGAGTTATTATTATTATTATTATTATTATTATTATTATTATTATTATTATTACTACTTTCTAAGCTACAACCCAAGTTTGTAAAGCAGGATGCTATAAGCCCAGGGGTTCCAACAGGGAAAATAGCCCAGTGAGGAAAGAAAACATGGAAAAATAAGTTTTTTAAGAAAAGTAACTAAAATAACAAAACAAGAAGAACAGAAATTAGATAGAATAGTGTGCCCGAGTGTACCCTCAAGCAAGATAACTCTTACCCAAGACAGTGGAAAACCTTGGTGCAGAAGCTATGGCACTGCCCAAGACTAGAGAATAATGGCTTGATTTTGGAGTGGGCTTTTCCTAAAAGAGCGCCTTACTATAGCTAAAGAATTTCTTCTACCCGTACCAAGAGGAAAGTAGCCACTGAACAATTACAGTGCAGTAGAAAAACCTGACGCTTATTAAACTCCATGTTCATAATCTTGATATAAGTATCTGACACCGTTGTTCAATTGACTCAGTGTGCATGGTGTTTAGAATATTTAGTAATCCTTTTAGGTACGGTGCTAGGACCACCCAAGGATATTTTCTGCTAACTTTTTAACTCCCATTTCCTGATAACCTTTTTAACTCACATTTCCTGATAACCTTTTTAACTCACATTTCCTGATAACATTTTTGACTCACATTTCCTGATAACCTTTTTAACTCACATTTCCTGATAACACTTTTAACTCCCATTTCCTGATATCCCTTTTATCTCCTATTTCCTGGTATCCCTTTTAACTCCCTTTTCCTGGTATCCCTTTTTAACTCACATTTCCTGATAACCCTTTTAACTCACATTTCCTGATAACCCTTTTAACTCACATTTCCTGATAACCTTTTTAGCTCACATTTCCTGATAACCCTTTTAACTCACATTTCCTGATAACCCTTTTAACTCACATTTCCTGATAACCTTTTTAACTCCTATTTCCTGATAACCTTTTTAACTCCCATTTCCTGATATCCCTTTTAACTCCTATTTCCTGATAACCTTTTTAACTCCCATTTCCTGATATCCCTTTTAACTCCTATTTCCTGGTATCCCTTTTAACTCCCATTTCCTGGTATCCCTTTTAACTCCTATTTCCTGATAATCTTTTTAACTCCATTTTCCTGATAACCTTTTTAACTCACATTTCCTGATAACCTTTTTAACTCCTATTTCCTGATAACCTTTTTAACTCCCATTTCCTGATATCCCTTTTAACTCCTATTTCCTGGTATCCCTTTTAACTCCCATTTCCTGGTATCCCTTTTAACTCCTATTTCCTGATAATCTTTTTAACTCCATTTTCCTGATAACCTTTTTAACTCACATTTCCTGATAACCTTTTTAACTTCCATTTCCTGAAAAACTTTTTAACTCCCATTTCCTGATAACCTATGTCTTGGGCTATGTCAAGAACATAGCTACCACTCTCAACTCGGGACCGTTCTCACATAGGGGACCAAAACCCCCTGTTTCAAGCTATACGCTGAACTCTGCCTCACATAAATTTACATTAAGCCTATATATGGGCGGTCAAACATATTCAGACTTTCAAGAAATTTTGCAGGGACTATTGCAATATATCAAGAAACATATGTAAAAGGCAAACATTTCAGTAGTATAATATGTGTTTCTAAAGTAATACAAAATGTACACAGACAAACCAAAAAAAAAAAAAAAAAAAAAAAAAAAAAAAAAAAAAAACGATTTTAACATATTTCTCTTTGCAAACGAAGTCCTCTCAGGAAAAAATAACTAATCTGCAATTACAAATTGCATTATAAATACGTCCTTGTTACATGGGATTTTTTTTTTGACAAAGTTTACATTATATCGAAATAAATACCAAAACTTTTCTATCCGTTTAAAACCGATAAATCCAAATGAGCAAATGATGATTTTTTTCTCCTGACAAATTCCAAACTCATTTTAAAAGATAAAGTGCCTTTAATTTTTTATAGAAAATTTAAAGGTGTTTGTTCAAATGTAGTTCGAGGTTAAGATTATTTTTTTTTTTCTTTCTTATTTGTTCATTTGTTTATTTACTAGTTTATCTATATGTTTATTTACTAGTTTATCTATGTGTTTATTTACTAGTTTATCTATATATTTATTTACTAGTTTATCTATATGTTTATTTACTAGTTTATCTATATGTTTATTTACTAGTTTATCTATAAAGTTGCCGACGAGAGTGTTTTTGAATTGGTCGCTGTACATTGTTAAGCTTAAAAACAAATGTTTGAATGTAAGTGAACAAGTCACCAAAAAAAAAATGTTAAATAGTGTTAATTGGTAAATACTGTATATTTTATAAAATTGACAAGGTAAAGGTCTCTGGTAATATACATAGCTTGTAGAAGTTTCACTCAGATGAGTATAAAAACATTGAAGAAAAGGAAATTTAACCAAATGATGAAGATTTACTATGTAAAATAAGAGGACTAGATCTTTTCGCAAGGGAAACCCAACTCCATGAGTGCCGACCCAAGCAGTTTTTAGTGAGACGAATACCTCAGTAGTGTTACACCATCATAGAAACTGGGGAAACATCAAACAAGAAAAGGTGTATAGAGAAAGCATTTTCGTATCTACGATTTAAAAAAAAAAAAAAAAAAAAAAAAAAAATCGGCCGATATTCGGGTCGAAAATTTTTCCGAAAATTTCGGCCGATTTTCGGGCCGAAAATTTTTCCAAAAATTTCGGCTGATTTTCGGGCCGAAAGTTTTTTCGAAAATTTCAGCCGATTTTCGGGCCGAAAATTTCTTCGGAAATTTCGGCTCGTTTTCGGGCCGAAAACACAAAGTTCGGGTTCTAAACCTTTGTCATTTAGAAATGTGTATAATGAGAATCTATGCAACAATAGCAATAATGAGCAAGCTTTTGAAGTAACCAGTCAATCTCAGGTTGAAGATTGAACACTGTTCTGACCTAAAAGACAGCATCGACTTCTGATCATCCCCATATAAAGACACGCTGATATTTTTTAAATCTTTGGAATCACTGAAAACAATTGATCTTTCTGCTTGTGATTTGTGAGATGATGAATGGATCAAAGAAGTTAGTCTTGAGCTTTACACTAGATTACTCAGTGCCTTCGAAGAAACTAAGACACTTCTATGGCCCACCAAATCTAGTGACGTTCCTTATTATTATTATTATTATTATTATTATTATTATTATTATTATTATTATTATTAGCTAAGCTACAACCTTAGTTGGAAAAGCAGGATGCTATAATCCCAGAGGCTCCAACAGGGAAAAAAGCCCATGGAGGAAAGGAAAAAAGGAAAATAGAATATTTTAAGAAGAGTAGTAACATTAAAATAAATATCTCCTATATAAACTATAAAAACTTTTAACAAAACAAGAGGAAGAGAAATAAGATAGAATAGTGTTCTCGAGTGTACCCTCAAGCAAGAAATTCCTGCTTATGTTCTACAATCTGTATTTACACTAATGTGCGGTAAGAGGGACCCATCAGATCGAGAATGAATATTAGTACTAACAGTTAGTCAAGATATGTGTAAAGCAGCAACAGGTGGGCAGTGGAAGATGAAAACGCATATCTTGCTATGTATGACACTCCGCCATCTCTTCAAATCTAAACAATCAACTACTTTCCTAAACAAACTAGGTAATTATGAGTCCTATGCTTTTTATTTTGAATTGGAAACAGCCCTGGCATATACATTGGTTGAAAGTGTTTTAGTAATAGTGATGTGCTTAAGGATCAACCTGAAGGAACAGTGTTTCATGGCAACCGAGACAGCTTTGATCAGCTGGTGTCTGAGGTTTATGGAACTGGATCAGTTCAAAGCACAGTTGGAATCAACATGGAAGAATTTGGATTCTGTAAAGATGATGGCCTGAAATTAGTCCCTCCGTATGACTGAATCCATTCCTGAGAAGACTCAAAAGTCCAGTTTAAAAGTTTCCACCATACTACCAGAGAAGACGACATAAAGAACCAACCCTCATAGAGCCCTCAAACTGTGCTAAAAATTCCAGCATCAAGATTCTGATTTTTTTTTTTTTAGATTATTGCTTGTCATATGCCCTTTGAGAGTCAATTTATCCCTGCTATATCGGGATCTGTCTCTCGTAGGCTACTGCCAGTACTCCAAACTTTACGACAACTATGTATGTAGATGTATGTATATGCATATATATATATATATATATATATATATATATATATATATATATATATATATATATATACGTATATATATGTATATATATATAATTACAGTATTTTTTAGATTTTTTAACGGGGAGCCCTGCCCTTCCACTGGGAAGGAGTAGCCCCGCCCTGCCAGCGGAAAGGGGGAAGCCCGACCCTTCCAGCGGGAAGGGGGGAGCCCCACCTTTCCAGCGGGATGGAGGGGAGCCCCGCCCTGCCAGCGGGATGGAGGGGAGCCCCGCCTTGCCAGCGGGATGGAGGGGACCCCTGCCTTGCCAGCGGGAAGGGGGGAGCTCTGCCATGCCAGCGGGAAGGGGGAACCCCGACCTCCCAACGGAAAGGGGGGAACCCCGCCCTGCCAGTGGGAACGGGGGACCCCACTCTGCCACCGGGAAAGGGGGGCCCCTCCCTGCTAGCGGAAAGGGGGGCCCCGCTCTGCCACCGGGAAAGGGGGGCCCCTCCCTGCTAGCGGAAAGGGGGGCCCCTCCCTGCTAGCGGAAAGGGGGGTCCCTCCCTGCTAGCGGAAAGGGGGGTCCCTCCCTGCTAGCGGAAAGGGGGGTCCCGCCCTGTCAGCGGGAAGGGGGCGTCGCCCTGCCAGCAGGAAGGGGGCCCCCGCTCTGCCAGCGAGAAGGGGGTAGCCCCGCCCTTCCACCCTTCCAGCGGGAAGGGAGGGGCCCTGCCCTGCCAGTGGGAAAGGGGGAGCCCCTCCCTGCCAGCAGGAAGGGGGGAGCCCAGCCAGTGGGAAGGGGGGAGCCCCACCTTTCCAGCGGGATGGAGGGGAGCCCCGCCCTGCCAGCAGGATGGA
>NC_090755.1:81765588-81783088 GCF_036898095.1 Palaemon carinicauda
TTTGCCAGAATATAATAGAGCCCTCGTTTACCTCCACTTATTTTCGATACGAAGTAGTAAATTCTTATTGTATTCAATGTATTATGAAGTCATCAGTATATATTGCATCCATCACTGATTATCTATTATGCAATGGTGATACTTAAATTTCGTTACTTATCAAACTTCCAACAACAACAACAACTACTTTATTCTACTGCTGCTATCTTTTACAAAACCAATAATGAATACGGTTAAGATTATTTGCTAGAACACTAACGGTTATCAAATAATATTTAGGCAATAATACACTATCTTTCAGTCTGTATCAAGAATACTCATTTAACTTCTCTCCACACCCCTTAAATCAGAATTGACTTCCTTATTTCCTCAGTGACTAGCTAGGGCAAGGGGTTGTGGAGAGGAGACTCTCCCCCCTCCCCCGACCCTTCTCTGCAGTGTCCACTTGGCCCCTCCTACGAAGAAATAGTAATTATATATATATATATATATATATATATATATATATATATATATATATATATATATATATATATATATAAATAGGATGGAGAAAAGGCAATGTAGTATCATACATTTATTTTCCAAATGCTACACTGGCTTTTCTCCATCCTATTTATATTAAATCTACGGCGTTCCAGATGCCCAACCTTCCTGTACATATATATATATATGTATATATATATATATATATATATATATATATATATATATATATATATATATATATATATATATATATATATATATATTATTACTTACTAAGCTACAACCCTAGTTGGAAAAGCAGTATGCTATAAGCCCAGGGGCTCCAACAGGGAAAATAGCTCAGTGCGGAAAGGAAAAAAGGAAAATAAAATATTCTAAGAAGAGTAACAACAATAAATATCTCCTATATAAACTATAAAAACTTTAACAAAACAAGAGGAAGAGAAATAAGATAGGAGAGTGTGCTCGAGTGTACCCTCAAGCAAGAGAACTCTAACCCAAGACAGTGAAAGGCCATGGTACAGAGGCTATGGCACTACCCAAGACTAGAGAACAGTGGTTTGATTTTGGAGTGTCCTTCTCCTAGAAGAGCTGCTTACCATAGCTAAAGAGTCTCTTCTACCCTTACCAAGAGGAAAGTGGCACTGAACAATTACAGTGCAGTAACCCCTTGGGTGATGAAGAATTGTTTGGTAATCTGTGTTGTCAGGTGTATGAGAATAGAGGAGAATATGTAAAGAATATGCCAGACTATTCAGTGTGTATGTAGGCAAAGGGAAAATGAACCGTAACCAGAGAGGAGGATCCAATGTAGTACTGTCTGGCCAGTCAAAAGACCCCATAACTCTCTAGCGGTAGTATCTCAACGGGTGGCTGGTGCCCTGGCCAACCTACTACCTATATATATATATATATATATATATATATATATATATATATATATATATATATATATATATATATATATATATATATATAGAGAGAGAGAGAGAGAGAGAGAGAGAGAGAGAGAGATATGTAATGTGTTTGTGTTTTGTATTTGCAGTGGATAGTTGAGACGTCAAATGATAATAAAGAATTGAAATAAGGCAACTCGATTTGTAACTTTAGTTTGCTTTTGCTAAGAAAGACAGCCCTTAACTGTCTTTGATTCGCTAAGGTTGGAGAAGGCTCCGCCCATTTCGTAGAAGTAGTAAGAAGAGCAACACCTTGTCTGTTTTGTCATGGGAACACTAGAGACATCTGACGAAAGATTTCCCCCGGGTGTCGGCTTTCTTTCGATTCTAACTGTACATGTGAATGAGTGAGACTTGAAGTGGGGGACTTGCTTCAGAAGTCCAATTTATTTACTAAAATATTTTTGGGTGAAAATAGAACCCAAATAACATGAAGGTGGCGCTTATTATTATTTCCTTGGCAAACTGTGACTCCTAATCACATACAATCTGCTTTTCACTGTGACATTTCATCATTAACATTTCTATTCCTCTTAAGGAATGTCTTCCAAAACCTTCATGTAAGAATAATATTTCCAGCCTATTCGAAACACTTGAAAAACGAGGGTCTCAAACCGGGTCCTGTAGAACACCACATTTCTTGAAGAAGAAGAAGTAGAGACAAGAGGTCGAAAATAAAGGAGACTTCCCCCCCCCCTCCCCTTACCCTTCTCTGCAGTGTCCACTTGGCCCCTCCTACGAAGAAATAGTAATTATATATATATATATATATATATATATATATATATATATATATATATATATATATATATATATATATATATATAGATAGATAGATAGATAGATAGATAGATATATGTAATGTGTTTGCGTTTCGTATTTGAAATGTCTAGTTGAGACGTCAAATGATAATAAAGAATTGGAATAAGGCAACTCGATTTGTAACTTTTGTATGCTTTTGCTAACAAAGACAGCCCTTTACTGTCTTTGGTTCGCTAAGGTTGTAGAAGGCTCCGCCCATTTTGTAGTAGTAGTAAGAAGAGCAACACCTTGTCTGTTTTGTCATGGGAACACTAGAGACATCTGACGAAAGATTTCCCTGAGTGTCGGCGTTCTTTTGATTCTAACCGTACATGTGAATGAGTGAGACCTGAAGTGGGGACTTGCTTCAGAAGTCCAAAGATAGTTTTGGGTGAAAATAGAATTCTAATAACATGAAGGTGGCGCTTATTATTATTTCCCTAGCAAACTGTGACTCCTAATCACATACAATCTGCTTTTCACTGTGACATTTCATCATTAATATTTCTATTCCTCTTAAGAAATGCCTTCCAAAACTTTCATGTAAGACTAACACATTTCCAGCCTATTCGAAAGACTTAAACGATGAGGGTTTCAAACCGGGTCCTGTAGAACACCGCATTTCTTGAAGAATAAGAGACAAGAGGTCGAAAAAAAAGCATCAAAGAAGCAATGCTGCTTTTAAGTTGAATAAACACCCTGCCAGCTGTTGATTCCTTCTTGCAATTATTCTATAGGAAAAAAAGGAATAACACCAGCAACGGTTAACGGCGGACAGTTAGCCGCCCACCGACGAAAGAACCATCAATCAAGTGGAGTGTAGAAGCCAACACACGAGAGACAGCAGCTGCCTAAGCCGACTCAGAAAGGGCAGGATGTTGGAGAGAGAGAGAGAGAGAGAGAGAGAGAGAGAGAGAGAGAGAGAGAGAGAGAGAATTATACTGAAATTAAATGTGCTTTGAACCGAAATAGCCAAATTATCTTAGGCTAAAAACTTCTTTTCTATCTTTATCCCAACATTAAGGGGTCGTTTTTTTATGCTAATACCACCGGACATGGTTTTTAATGTGGCAGAATGCATTAACGCTCGCATGCCTGTGCAGTTATCAACCACAGTTATTGGCGGTGGGCCTAGACTTCGACTAAATAGTCCAACTGCAAGGCAGCACCTGTCCTTTTAGTCGCTTTCTACGACACACAAAACTAAAAGACACAGAGGCGCCGTTGCAAAGGCAAAGCCTCAACCTGAATCTGATCTAATCTGATCAGACACGTAGGATATACGGTGGTAGTAATCTTACACTTGTAGCACGGGGCACTGTCTTAGACAAAATTACAGTCAAAGAACGCCTATGGTATAGTCTTATTAGTCTTATTCGAAGGTTGATTTTACCCTATGGATGGAATCACAAACTAATGCTGCATTTACACTCAATCATTAATTATTTACTTTTTTAAACCACGAGACTTAATTACCAGGCTGTAAAAACAGCTTCCTGGTTATCTTAACGTCGTAAACGTCCCCTCCTGGTGGCGATTGCCGGACTGGGGTTAGGGTCCCGCTCAGGCTCGATAGTTTTTTGTGGTGTCTGCAACCTCACCATCCTTGCGAGTTAAGGTTAGTTGGGGATGATTCCCTCTTACGGGCTGCCAACGCAAGAGCCCGTGTCTAGCAAGGCAATCTAAAACGCTCGAACAAACCTATAGGTCTACCTGTTAAGTCATCAGCAGCCATTGTCTGTCCCTCCCTTGACATACCTTGGGTGGAGAGGGGTTATCAGGCACTGATCAAATGTAGATATGGTCAGTCTCTAGGCCATCATCCTGCTAGCTAGGGCATTGTCACTATCCCTTGCCTCTGCCATTCATGAACGACCTTTAAACCTTTGCTGCACGAGTCCTTTATTCCCATATCCTTATCTCGCATCGACTCGAGCTAACTAAAGTGTCTTTCTTTCTTGTTGATCCAATAAGTTAGAGGAGAAATAGTCGTCAATTTGATTTGAAACACTAGAAAAAAATAGTATAGACATTGGGCTGTAATTGTCTTGGTTTGTGCAATACCCATATTCACCTATTGGAATAACATTACAAAATCTCCAATAAATGCAAAAAGATGTTTTATAACTTAAGAAAAATAACACAACTCAGAAGCTAAAGATTAACTGTCTTAATAAAGACAAAGAAAAAATACGACTTGGGTCAACAGTTCCATGAACATCAAGGTCGAGTAAAAGATTCTTGAGTTAAAGGCATTGAAAAGCTAAAATAGTCACTTTAGCTTCAGGAAAACGGGAATTGGGAAGATCGAGTTTGCCATTGTTCTGGTTACTGTAAAACCCTGCGGGCTGCAGAAGGTACAGGCAATCTACAAAAACGGTCAAACCCTAATGGTTGCCATTGCATTCTGACAACGAGTGACAAAGCCATATGGTCTAATCGTAGAAGGAACTGTTAATGCTACACCTAAAGTGCGGATTTAAATGTAGCCCTAAGGAGGTTAAATGAGGATTCGGTCTAAGTAGCAACCGTGGATGCCCAGGGCTATATAACCTCTTTGGGTACCCTGCGCATTATCCTACGGGCCAACCAAGGGAAAGGCCCGTGCCAACAACAAGTGTTGGCTTTAATACCCCAACAACAACAACTGCGCATTATTATTATTATTATTATTATTATTATTATTATTATTATTATTATTATCAGGAAAGGAAATAAAGGCAATAAACTACAAGAGAAGTAATTAACAATTAAAACATGTATTTAAAGAACAGTTACAACAGTCAATAAATCTTTCATATATAAATTATCAAAACTTAAAAAAAAAGATGAGAAATAACATGAAATAGTTGTCAGAGGGGTCTTTTTCCGTTAAATTGTAATCATCTTTAATTGAAATATAAGCTCTGTATTATCATTATCATTACAAGCTGAACTACAACCCTAATTGTGAAAGCAAGATGCTCTACTCCAATGGGCTCCAACAGGAAAAATAGCCCAGTGAGAAGAAATAAGGAAACGGAATAGCCGAGTAGTGTTCTACCAAGTCAAATCAGGATCTTTTTAAAAGTTTCGTCTTTCTTTATCAACGATTAAATTATTTAGAGTCGACTTTCTCTCGTACCGATTCATTTAAGTATTTAGATATTTGTCTTGCTATTTTTCCCTGTTGGAGCCCTTGGGCTTATAGCATCTTGCTTTTCCAACTAGGGTTGTAGCTTGGTTAATAATAATAATAATAATAATAATAATAATAATAATAATAATAATAATAATTTATTATATAACCTACAAGAGAATTGGCTTTCTCCTTTGTTGATTCAGTAATTTTCCGAGTATAGACCTAGTGGAAGGACACGTCTGAGCCCTTTGTCCTGCAGTGGACTAGTTACATCTGCTGATTATATGTATGTGCATGTTTTACATGGTAGACTGAATATTGCCATACAGTATACCTACCTGTCAATAACAGTCCATCGTTAATCTTCAATTTGATTGGAGTAGGCAGACACGTGGAAAAAAAACTAGTCCCTGGCCAATTTGACTAGACCTAAGTGCTACTTTACCTCTTCTTTCCTATAGTTATCCCTACACTAAGGAGTCGGTTGCCTGATGCGCCCTCTCCAATGCATGTAAGAGCTATGTAGATCTGGGGTTGGTGAATCCCTTAATAGAGATTTAGCTAAAATTAGTGCATGGTGCAAATTATGGGGTATGAAGTTGAATCCTAACAAATATCAAAGTATGATTGTAAGTAGGTCAAGGACGTTGGCTCCTCAACATCCGGATCTCAGTATTGATAATTTTTCTTTAAATTTGTATGACTTTTAAAATTTTAAGTGTGATTCTCGACAGCAAATTTACTTATGAGAAACACATTAGGTCTGTGTCTTCTTCAATTGCACAAAAAAAAATTGGCTTATTGAGAAAGTCTTACAAGATTTTCGGTGATCAATCTATTCTGAAGAAGTGTTTTAATTCTTTCATTCTACCTTGTTTTGAGTATTGTTCTCCTGTCTGGTATTCAGCTGCTGATTCTCATCTTAATTTGTTGGGCAGAAACTCACGGTCTATTAAATTTCTTCTTCCTGATCTAGATATTAATCTCTGGCACCGTCGTTCAATTAGTTCATTATGCATGTTGCATAAGATTTTTCATAACTCTGACCATCCTTTACATTCAGATCTCCCAGGACAATTCTATCCTGTTCGTAATACTAGGCAGGCAGTTAATTCTAATCGCAAGGCCTTCTCCATCATGAGGCTCAATACTAGACAGTACTCAAGAAGTTTTATTCCAGCTGTTACCAAGTTGTGGAATGATCTTCCTAATTGGGTAGTTGAATCTGTAGAACTTCAAAAGTTCAAAGGTGGAGCAAGCTTTTATGTTGACCAGGCGGACATGAGTCTTTTTATAGTTTATATATGACATATTTGTTTTTGACGATGTTAATAGTTTATATATGACATATCTGTTTTGACGTTGTTACTGGTTTTAGAATGACATATTGTTAATTTATTCTCATTTATTTATTTCCTTATTTCCTTTTCTCACTGGGCTATTTTTCCCTATTGGGGTCCCTGGGCTTATAGCATCTTGCTTTTCCAACTAGGATTGTAGCTTGGCTAGTAATAATAATGATAATAATACTATCTTGTTGTACGCAAGGCAATCTTGAACGTACAAACTATGCTATCAAATGGAAAATAGAAGATAAGGTAGGTAGGCCTAATGTTCCACCAAACCTCTTCTCTCCATACCATCCTGCTCTACACAAAGGAAATAAACATCGATGTAATTTAATTGCAAGGAAATGATATTAATCCTTTTCAAAAGAAAAAAATCGGCCAAGGGTAAAAGTTACTGCCCTTTGTCGATTACAGCAAAAGTAAGCTAACCGTTATTTGGGCAACAACTCGATCCAATTATAGCTTGCAACAGTGATTCATAGGACCGGTGATTAATCAACTCGATGGGATGTGTGAAAATGAAGGGATATCATGTTTGGGACTGTCTAAAACAACCATGTTTTAAGCGCTAAGTCTAATGTCTACGTTAATTTTTAAGCGATTTTGTGAGCGCTTGGCGAAACGGTTAATAGATTAGAACACCTGAGAGAGAGAGAGAGAGAGAGAGAGAGAGAGAGAGAGAGAGAGAGAGAGAGCATGTTTGGGTATCTAATACGAACCTATTGCGAGTGCTAAATCTAATTTCTGCGTTAATTTTTGAGATTTTGTGAAACAAACAAAATTTTCTAACCTGAGAGAGAGAGAGAGAGAGAGAGAGAGAGAGAGAGAGAGAGAGAGAGAGAGAGAGAGAGAGAGAGAGAGAGAGTAAATCTAATTTCTACGTTAGTTTTTAAGAGATTTTGTAAGTGCCTGGTGAAACTTTAAAAGATGAGAGAGAGAGAGAGAGAGAGAGAGAGAGAGAGAGAGAGAGAGAGAGAGAGAGAGAGAGAGAGAGAGAGAGCATGTTTGGGGTGTCTTAAAATTTTTTCAAGTATTCAAGCTAATTTACACGGTGATATTCAAGTGATTTTGCTAGCGAGAGAGAGAGAGAGAGAGAGAGAGAGAGAGAGAGAGAGAGAGAGAGAGAGAGAGCGAGCGCATGTTTAGGGGTGTCTAAACCACCCATGTCTTAAGTATTAAAGCTAATTTATACGTTGATATTTAAGTAATTTTGCTAGCATGAGAGAGAGAGAGAGAGAGAGAGAGAGAGAGAGAGAGAGAGAGAGGAGAGAGAGAGAGAGAGCGCAGATGTACTCATAATAATGGAAAGGGGGTGGGTGACTTGTGCTTAATGGTGGAGGGTCGAGAGGAGGAGGGGTCCCACCACAGGGGTCCCACTACAGGGGGAGGTGTTGGGGATTTGGGGTAGTGTTGACTGTCGACGAATGGGCCTGACTGTGTGTGTAGCCCTGTGTAGCCTGTTCGCCTATCAGTGTACAGACAGTGAGTGGCCGCCACGACTAAAGCCAGTCACAAGCCACTTTTCTACTTGTTCAGTTGGTTAGTCGACGCCTTAGAACGGACTCGTAATTCCCCACTACTCTCTCTCACACGCTATTTCTCAGTGCCGGCATCCTCCTCTTCTTCTTAGGAGATCTTGACGCGACTTAAGAGCGATAATAACAATAAAGTGAATTTAAAAGAATCCCAGGAAAATATTAATATAACTGGCATTGAATACTTCATCGTGTCCTTTTTTCGTCGAATTTCATCGTTCTACAGGACATCCTAAAGTGGAAATTACTCTTTTTTTATAAGTTAAGGCGGACATCAGCCCAGTTTGTAAAGATGACAGCCGACGTTCAAGTACAGGAAGAGGTGGTGCGAAAGGTAAGATTTGAGATTAGTTTTTATTTCTATCTTATAAGAAAGGAATTTTTGACTGTCAACTTCAGACCTACGATACAAAATGCATTATTGTTTTCGCATTTCTTCCCCTGTTATAATGGCCGTGGATTTCTATTGCCATGTGAAAAAGTTCATGTAATTTTCTTTGTACTTCTGTTTGCTACTACGAAACTATCGAAACTATGAAGGATATACCATTTTTATAAATGAAGTTACATTGTCATGCGAGTTGTTCCACGCTAAATCATGCTTTCTTCTCGTAAAAGCAAAATTGAAAGCTTATGACAAACTCTCATTTATCATGTGGAGTTTTGTAGTGACGTGTATGTGGGAGGGGCGAAATTCATAATGTTTTGATTCATAGGGAATTTTTATCCTTAACGATTCTTAGCGGCCATTTACATACGATATAAATGTATATATTCGTCTCGGTATTAAGGTATTGTATAACAGGGTAATGTAACCTAGGGAAAAAACTATTTTTTTATATAGATAAAGGTCCGTTCTCTTCGAAAATGACACTCGTTCCTGTAAAACTTTACCCTCGTCTCTTTATTTATAAATGTTTTATATATTTGTCTTGGTATTAATGTACTGTATAACAGGGTAATGTAACCTAGGGAAAAAACAGTTTTTTTCTATAGATAAAGGTCCGTTCTCCTCGAAAATGACACTCGTTCTTGTAAAACTTTTACCTTCGTCTCTTTATTTATATAACCAAAGTAGGCAATTTCTTAAGTCGGAAAAGTTCAATATTGCTTAGCAACTTTACCTTCGTCTCTATATTTATATAACCAAAGTAGGCAATTTCGTAGGTCGGAAAAGTTCATTATTGCCTAGCAACTTTACCTTCGTCTCTTTATTTATATAACCAAAGTAGGCAATTTCGTAGGTCGGAAAAGTTCATTATTGCCTAGCAACTTTACCTTCGTCTCTTTATTTATATAACCAAAGTAGGCAATTTCGTAGGTCGGAAAAGTTCATTATTGCCTAGCAACTTTACCTTCGTCTCTTTATTTATATAACCAAAGTAGGCAATTTCGTAGGTCGGAAAAGTTCATTATTGCCTAGCAACTTTACCTTCGTCTCTTTATTTATATAACCAAAGTAGGCAATTTCGTAAATCGGAAAAGTTCATTATTGCTTAGCAAGAGTAGCAATTGCTGTGCATGAAAACGTAATAATTTTGGCCACGCTTCGTGATAAAGAAGGTTGATAGATTCATATTGTTACGGTTGGCTGTAAGAGTTTGATGAATAGTCATATGATGGAAATTATTTGTATTTACACACTTGGAAGTTAAACTACAGTTTTTTTTTTTACTCTGAAGTTAAACATTTTTTTTTTTTGTTGATACTCTTTAGTTTGAAGAATGTCATATTATGGGAGTTATTAAAATTACACACGTGATTAATGTTACTTCAGAGTTAACTATAGGTTTTTTTGTGATTTTTCTTACTCTTAACAGGTAAATAGAAGATTTTTTTTTTGTAATTTTTTACTCCAAAGTTGAGCATTTTTTTTCTTTTTTGTGATTTTCGTTACTCTTAAAGTTAGATTTTATTTTTTATTTTTTTGTTACTCCAAAGTTGAACAGTTTTTTTTTTTTTGTTCCTCTAAAAGTTGAATAGATTTCTTATGTAATTTTTGTTACTCCTAAGTTGAACAGTTTTTTCTGTTCCCCTAAAAGTTAAATAGATTTCTTTTGCAATTTTTGTTACT
The DNA here is from genome assembly GCF_036898095.1 of Palaemon carinicauda. Classification (NCBI taxonomy): domain Eukaryota; kingdom Metazoa; phylum Arthropoda; class Malacostraca; order Decapoda; family Palaemonidae; genus Palaemon; species Palaemon carinicauda. Next base: position 81,775,914 of record NC_090755.1, read on the forward strand.
CCAAAGTTGATCAAGGTCCCTTTTTCTTGTGATTTTTGTTACTCTTTAAAATTTAAACATGAACATATTTTCAACCTTCATTATCACTTGGCATACATATAAAGACATCACCTTTTCATATGATCATCTGTGACTTCATATAGCCTACTAACATTGTACTACATAAATATCCGAAAAAAAATTTAATTTTATTATGATCCATTGAAAAAAACAGGGTGACAAGTTTTTTGTAGTCTATTTATGAAATATGTTTTGACATTGTTACGTTTTTTTTAATATTTTATTTGAATTGTTCATTATATCTCAGATCGTTAATTTCCTTATTTCCTTTCCTCACTGGGGTATTTTTCCTCGTTGGAGCCCTTGGGCTTACAGCATCTTGATTTTCCAATTAGGGTTGTAGCTTGGATAGTAATAAAAATAATAATAATGAGAAAACTAATTTTCAAACTAACGGCGAATAAAGGAAACCAAAGCCAACTGTATTTTAGTACTGAGTCATGAGATGAATGGAGAGAGAGAGAGAGAGAGAGAGAGAGAGAGAGAGAGAGAGAGAGAGATGTGGGGGGAGGAAGTTAGTCACCACGTATCGATTTGGGGGAAATGTTCTGTGTGCTGGAATTTTTAAGCTATCACCATTCACTCCCCAAAAGTATATATATACTCTAAATAACACCTTATTAAGCAAAATCATGGCAATAAATGCAGCTTCTTAAATGAGCGCATACATTTTTTTCAAACGGCTTATTTTATGTTCTTACAGACCGAGTAGTTTTCTCCGATTGAATAATGTATGAAGGAGAGCTAGGGAGTGGTAGTGTTGGATACGAGACCTCTCAGTCAGGGGGTGACTCATAGGGATAGTATCCAGAGAGAGAGAGAGAGAGAGAGAGAGAGAGAGAGAGAGAGAGAGAGAGAGAGAGAGAGAGAGATTTTATTTTAGAAAGCTAGCGCTCTATGGCATGGCTTTCATTGCCCCGAGCTCGCTATTTCCAGCATTATTAAGCCGACTTTTTTTGGCTATCTTCGTTTGAACCTCGCTACATTATTGAAGCAATTCGCTTTGGATATTCTTTCATATGTCTTTTTAACGATATTTTACCAATTTCCTGTTCCTTGATTACAATACTCTCTCTTTGAGCCTGAGTATCGCGTAGGGATTGAATATAAAATGCTTAAAATTATAGGAATATATTAGACATGTCTTTTGCCTCGAAGGAGTGGCTCCAGGTGTTGAGCTATCCAGTTCTCGGCTACTATTTTTGGGAGCAGGTTGCTAGTCCAGTCCATACACACACAGTGACGTTCTGTATATATGTATATATTACATTTATTACTGTATATATAATTCCTGCATTTGTATATTCATACATATTTGCGTATGATTTTCTTCCTGACATTACTGATTTTTTTTTGTTTGATGAAAGTAAACCAAAGTGTACAATGGAATGTAGTGTATCTGTGTAACCAGCCATTATTATCAATTGCCTTTACTATATATATATATATATATATATATATATATATATATATATATATATAGAGAGAGAGAGAGAGAGAGAGAGAGAGAGAGAGAGAGAGAGATTCCCAAAGCAGGTTCCATCAGTCTAGGGCCACCAAATTGGTTAGTCATGGCGACTGTGTTAGGCAGAGCATGAAATAGTATAAATTCTATCATGCAAAAAGATGAGAGAGAGAGAGAGAGAGAGAGAGAGAGAGAGAGAGAGAGAGAGAGAGAGAGAGAGAGAGAGAGAGATGAGGATTTACAGGGGTCACCTTGATTTATATGTAGGGGGATTGGAGGTAGATTTTAACCGAAGCGCAACTCAAACAAAGACATTGTTTCCTGCTTTGCTATTTAGCTCTGTCCTTTGTAATGTTTGTAAGGTTATGCTGCACATTAACCTATTGGTTTTTCATTCCATTTAATGTATAAGTGTGAAGACATCTTAATTGGAATGTTATGGATTGTGGCGTAGTTTAGGAGAGATTTTAAATACTAGGCCTACTGGAGTGCATAATGCATTTTTTTTTTCACTTTTCAATTGCTGTATTTGCGCCATATATATATATATATATATATATATATATATATATATATATATATATATATATATAATATATATATATATATATATATATATATATATATATATATATATATATATATATATATATATAATATATATATATATATATATATATATATATATATATATATTATATATAATAAATTCAGGTTTTTTTCTCAATCATTAGTATCCTTGTGACTAGATATACATTAACAATCAATACGGGTTTTAAAACATCTCGCATTGCAATAGGATGTTGAACTGGTAAACTTATGAATATCTGCATCAAATTGAAATTTATCACCCTAGATGTACTATACCTATATTTTAAAGCTTTAGAGTTCTTATAAACTATCATGTTTAAACGAACTATGTTAAATAATTGGGTTTTGGGGAATAGTTTTATGTATGTGTGGTAAGTTCATGTGAAATGTTTACTCACCTGTACATTTCTGAGTTTTCTATCATAAGTGGTACCCAAGTTTAACACCTGTGCAGAAGTATGTTCAGTTACATTCTCTCTCTCTCTCTCTCTCTCTCTCTCTCTCTCTCTCTCTCTCTCTCTCTCTCTGAACTGTGACTTAGCATTTGTTTTTCATAAATGGAACTCTTAAGAGAAAGCAAGGGGCCACAGGCCAACTGTTCTCCCAACCATGACAACTTTTTCGACCTTCGTGTAGGATGAGCCATGCCTGAACCGGTAGGTTAAACATGTTCGTAAATTGGCCATATCCGGTTTAAATTTCGGGGAATTATGTTCATTGCGAAATTAATTAATCGTATAAAAATGTGGTATTCTGTTGTGTAGAGTTACTGATTATAGAAAGTAAAATTATTTGATGTTTACCGTTTTTTGTCAAATGTTGAATTTACTGTTAGCCAGTTTCCAGTAACATTTTATTTAGTACAACCATGACAACTTTTTCGACCTTCGTGTAGGATGAGCCATGCCTGAACCGGTAGGTTAAACATGGTCGTAAATTGGCCATATCCGGTTTAAATTTCGGGGAATTATGTTCATTGCGAAATTAATTAATCGTATAAAAATGTGGTTTTCTGTTGTGAAGAGTAACTGATTATAGAAAGTAAAATTATTTGATGTTTACCGTTTTTTGTCAAATGTTGAATTTACTGTTAGCCAGTTTCCAGTAACATTTTATTTAGTACAATTATTATTATTATTATTATTATTATTATTATTATTATTATTATTATTACTTCTTGCTAAGCTACAACCCTCGTTGGAAAAGCAGGATGCTATAAGCCCAGGGGCCCCAACAGGGAAAATAGTTCTTACCTTTCAACATTTTCATAACATAAAATGGCGTAAGCAGAACATCCTGCTATTTTCAATTATTTTTCACATAATTTAGCATTACCACGGTAAGGATTAAGTTCACGTAGAACTTAGTTCAAACTTGCAACAAATGTTTTTATGTTGAACAGGCTGACACAAGTCTTTCTATAGTTTATATATAAATGATCTGTTTTATTGTTGTTACTGTCCTTGAAATATTTTGTTTTCAATTGTTCATCACATCTCATATAGTTTATCTACATATTTCCTTTCCTCACTGGGCTATTTTCCCTGTTGGAGGCTTTGGCCATAAAAGCATAAGTCTTTCTATAGTTTATATATAAATTGTCTGTTTTATTGTTATTACTGTTCTTAAAATTATTTGTTTGGTTACTTACATCTCGTATAGTTTATCTCCATAGTTCCTTTCCTCACTGGGCTGTTTTCCCTGTTGGAGGCTCTGGGCATTAAAGCATCCTGCTTTTCCAACTATGGATGTAGCTTAGCAAGTAACAATAATAATAATAATAATAATAATGTAAATCACAGGTGTGCTAAGTTCCTTCTCTCTGTGGTCTTGGTACAACCTGTTGATTTGGCAATTCGTACGTGTCTTATCTTCGTTGCAAGTCTTTGCATTGTGTTTTCTATAAGAAAACCACTTAAGTGGTTAGAATTGCACGGAAGCTAATCTAATGAAAACAGAGGGCTGGTATGTCTCTATCTTGGGTTAGAGTTCTCTTGCTTGAGGGTACACTCGGGCACACTATTCTATCTTATTTCTCTTCTTGTTTTGTTAGTGTTTATTGTTTATATTGGAAGTATTTATTTTAATGCTACTGTTCTTAGAATATTTTATTTTTCCTTTTTTCCTTTCCTCATTGGGCTATTTTCCTTTTCCTTTCCTCACTGGGCTATTTTCCCTGTTGGTGCCCCTGGTCTTATAGCATCCTGCTTTTCCAACTATGGTTGTAGCTTATCAAATAATAATAATAATAATAATAGTAATAAAAATAATATTCATAATAATAGTAATAATAATAATAATAATATTCATAATCTTAATCATAATAATAATAATAATGATAATAATCATCATTATAGTAATAATAATAATAGCACCCATATTTGATAATTGAAAAATTTCCATATAAACTGTCATTAACATCCTGCTAAGTAATGTAACTTATATATTCTGCCGAGTCATGTTATATTAACAATCAAACTTTGATTATGGACAAGAACTTCTTTTTAAGAAATAGAATCACAATTTAGCCAGTCTCTGGTACCAGTCCACGCCTGTGTCTGCCAATATCCTGGTGTAGTTGTTCCAATCATCTGAGGGCATTTATTAGTCTGAGGTCCTTTGAGGTAACTTGGCAGTTTCTCTCTCTCTCTCTCTCTCTCTCTCTCTCTCTCTCTCTCTCTCTCTCATACAAACTGGAATTGAAAAGATACAACTCCCCTCAATGTGGTAATTTCTTTACATACAAAATAGCCCCTAGGCTTATAGTATCCTGCTTTTCAAACTAGGGTTGTAGCTTAGCAAGTAATAATAATAATAATAATAATAATAATAATAGACCTCCTACGGATGTAGTAAACAGTACCATTATATGAGTTCAAGAATAAGTTTGCAAGATCATTTACTTTCTAAATACTTAAACTGAATCGCTCTACCAAAGAGCAAATGGAGTCTTCGCGGATGGCCTAAAATCGTTGAGACATCCAAAATCCTTATACATCTCTCTCTCTCTCTCTCTCTCTCTCTCTCTCTCTCTCTCTCTCTGTGTGTGTGTGTGTGTAACTGCTTGTTTCAGAGCTTCCAAAATGCATAAAGTCTGTATTTCATATCGTGGGACTATTCAGTGGAAATTGAGCTGCAAATTAAATTGAACGAGTAACTACGACAGGCACCAAATCGTGCTAGGTATTAAAAGAAAGTAAAATAAAGATATTAAATCATAAGTCTAGACTCTTAGCACCACTTACTCCAAGCAACCGAGCGGAATCAATTCAAGTTCAAAATCCAACAGTTGCATCACAATGACTATTGTTTGTTTGATGAAGTGGATAGATTTCGTGAATGTGTGTCATTCGAGATTTGACATTTTTAGATATTTTTTGTCATGAAATGTGCCAGATTAATGGAATTTTTTGATAGTGTGTGGCAAGTGATTTAGACTATTGTTGTTTGTTATTTATTAAAGTGACTTGACTTTTCATGTAATATAAACATTTGGTTGTTTTATTATTTACAGATAATTCGTTTCTAATGTTAGAGGTATTATTATTATTATTATTATTATTATTATTAACCAAGCTACAACCCTAGTTGGAAAAGCAAGATGCTATAGCCCAAGGGCTCCAATAGGGAAAAATAGCCCAGTGAGGAAAGGTATCGAAATTCCAAAGTTGACCTCCATGTAGGGAAATTTAATACAGGGTTGTGGTGACCGATGTGATAACGTCCCTGACTGGTGAACACCGGACTTGGGTTCGAGTCCCGCTCAAACTTGATAGCTTCTATGGTCGCTGCAACCTCACCATCCGCGTGAGCAAAGGATTGGGGTTTTGGGGGAGCCTATAGGTCTATCTGCTGAGTCATCAGCAGCCGTTGCCTTGGCCCTCCTTGGTCCTACCTTGGCTGGAGTGGGACCTTGGGCGCTGATCATTTGGATATATGGTCAGTCACTAGGGCATTGTCCTGCTCGATAGAGCCATGTCATTGCCCCTTTCCCTGGCAATTCATGAGCGGCCTTTAAATATATTTCAGTTTAGTGATAACATAGATAGATAAGCTGGGCTTTTTGACAACGAGAAAGTGCCAATTGTCAATACCTTTTTAAGGCTTTGTTCTCATTTCCAGATCTCCGACCTAGGTTTAGACTTTTTTTCTGTTTAGATAGGCCTAAACGAGGTTTTAAAATCTAAACTATTTTATCTTTTTTTATATTCTTATTTAAGATTGTGATCATTGTTCCTACTTCATCCTGAAACCGTTGCAACCTTATTTTATGTGGAAATATATTTTAGCAGTTTACACATTGGTATTCAATTTGAAATTCTGTTTGAAACTTTCCCCCTGTAAAAATGAATATTTCCTTTATTTTTTTTCCCGAAAATGTTTTCCATTATTTTTTACTGAACATTGAATTGATCTCGACTGTCTCAAAACCTTGCACATGCTAATTTCCGTTAATTTTCCCCAAAAATGTTTTACATTATTTTTTTATTGAACATTGAATTTATCTCGACTGTGTCAAAACCTTGCACATTCTAATTTCCGTTAATTTTCCCCAAAAAATGTTTTACATTATTTTTTACTGAACATTGAATTTATCTCGACTGTCTCAAAACCTTGCACATTCTATCAAAGTCAATTTCTGTTAATCTCCAAGCAATGCTTACGAATTCTATATGAAGTCATTTAATTGATGTCCTTCCATTCAATAAAACAAAAAGGATCTCGTGCATTCATGTCCGGAGTCTTTAACCATTGTGTTGCTGCAGGAGGCTTAATGTAGGTCGCGTGGTGCATTGGCGTCGGTCGGTGGCTTTTCCACTCCAGATTTACGGGATTAAAAACTCGGACATGTCAGCCAGTTCATCTCTTACATAGTCGCCGGCTGTTTTCTAATTACAAAATGGGTTTATCTAAATTATTAGACTTATGGTTTATGTTTTGGTAAATTGATTGAAACAGGTTTATTAGACTCATGTGCGGTTTAAGGTCTAGACAGTTTAGCTAGACTATGTTTCGTTTCCGGACAATGTCGTTATTATTATTATTATTATTATTATTA
>NC_090755.1:81790588-81798088 GCF_036898095.1 Palaemon carinicauda
TAATTTGTTCTCAACATTTATTCATTTCCTTGTTTCCTTTCCTCACTGGGCTATTTTCCCCTGTTGGAGCCCTTGGGCTTAAAGCATCTTGCTTTTCCAACTAGGGTTGTAGCTTGGCTAATAATGATAATAATAATAATAATATGTCTATAGTTTATATATGACATGTCTGTTTTGACGTTACCGTTTGTAGTATGATTTACTGTTAATTTGTTCTCATCATTTATTTATTTCCTTGTTTCCTCTCCTAACTGGGCTATTTTACCCTGTTGGAGCCTTGGGACTTATAGCATCTTGCTTTTCCAATTAGAGTTGTGCTTTTGGTTCTTCGTAGAAATCTCATAGTCATGTTAAAAGTAAAAAAAAAAAAAAAACTTTTTCAAAACTTTTACTATTTCCTTTTTTCCTTTCTTCACTGGGCTATTTTCCCCTATTGGAGCCTTTGGACTTATAGCATCTTGCAGCTCTTGCTTTTCCAACTAGAGTAGTACTTTTGGTTCTGCGTAGAAATCTCATATTCATGTTAAAAGTAAATAAAAAAAGAAACATTTTCAAATCCTTTACTATTTCCTTTTTTCCTTTCTTCACTGGGCTATTTTCCCCTATTGGAGCCTTTGGGCTTATAGCACCTTGCAGCTCTTGCTTTTCCAACTAGAGTTGTAATTTTGGTTCTGCGTAGAAATCTCATATTCATGTTAAAAGTGAAAGAAAGAAACATTTTCAAAACCTTTACTACTCCCATATTTCGCCCTACTTCCCAAACCCCCTGACATTCACTCAGGTCTGGTGTCCACCGTAGTCACGCTAATTGTAACTCTTATGTCTCATTTCCTGATTATGGGGCCGCAGTCTTTTAGACCAATCCCCTCTCTCTCTCTCTCTCTCTCTCTCTCTCTCTCTCTCTCTCTCTCTCTCTCTCTCTCTCAAATGCCTCCTCTTTCATTGCACGAACACGCAAAGAAGTGTTGTCGAGATTCAAACTTAAGTTTACGGCTTATTTCCTGAATCTCTCTCTCTCTCTCTCTCTCTCTCTCTCTCTCTCTCTCTCTCTCAAATGCCTCCTCTTTCATTGCACGAACACGCAAAGAAGTGTTGTCGAGAATCAAACTTAAGTTTACGGCTTATATCCTGAATCATTCTCTCTCTCTCTCTCTCTCTCTCTCTCTCTCTCTCTCAAATGCCTCCTCTTTCAAATGCCTCCTCTTTCAAATGCCTCCTCTTTCTTTGCACGAACACGCAAAGAAGTGTTGTCGAGATTCAAACTTAAGTTTACGGCTTATTTCCTGAATCATTCTCTCTCTCTCTCTCTCTCTCTCTCTCTCTCTCTCTCTCTCTCTCTCTCTCACATGCCTCCTCTTTCATTGCACGAACACGCAAAGAAGTGTTGTCGAGATTCAAACTTAAGTTTACGACTTATTTCCTGAATCATTCTCTCTCTCTCTCTCTCTCTCTCTCTCTCTCTCTCTCTCTCTCTCTCTCTCTCTCTCTCAAATGCCTCCTCTTTCATTGCACGAACACGCAAAGAAGTGTTGTCGAAATTCAAACAAAGTTTACGGCTTATTTCCTGAATCATTTCTCTCTCTCTCTCTCTCTCTCTCTCTCTCTCTCTCTCTCTCTCTCTCTCTCTCAAATGCCGCCTCTTTCATTGCACGAGAACGCAAAGTATTATTATTATTATTATTATTATTATTATTATTATTATTATTATTATTATTATTAGCTACAATTTAAACAAAATATTTTAAGAACAATAACAACAATAAAACATATTTCATGCAACCGACAATTTTTCGTCGTAAGTTTCTTGACCACTTTTATTCGGCCATAAAATTAAAAGCTTAACAGACTCCAGGTTAACTAAAACCTGCATATGTCAAAATTTTATCAGCCATCGAAAGCATAGAAAGTAAATTAGCGAAAAATGACACTTTCTCCAAAAGGAAACGTATTTAATCAGATTGTTCTACCAGTATTATTATTATTATTACTAGCCAAGCTACAACCTTAGTTCGAAAAGCAAGATGCTATAAGCCCAAGGGCTCCGATAGGTAAAAATAGCCCAGTGAGGAAAGGAAATGAAGGAAATGAAGGAAATAAATAAATGATGAGAACAAATTAACAATAAATCATTCTAAAAACGGTAATAACGTCAAAACAGATATTTCATATATAAACTATAAAAATACTTATGTCAGCCTGTTCAACATAAAAGCATTTGATGCAACTTTGAACTTTTGAAGTTCTACCGATTCAACTACCCGATTAGGAAGATCATTCCACAACTAGGTCACAGCTGGAATAAAACTCCTAGAATACTGTGTAGTATTGAGCCTCATGATAGAGAATGCCAGACTATTAGACGCAACTGCCTGCCTAGTATTACGAACAGGATAGAATTGTCCAGGGAGATCTTAATGTAAAGGATGGCCAGAGTTATGAAAAATCTTATGCAACATGCATAATGAACTAATTAAAACGATTAAAAAGATTAATATCTAAACAAAGAGACCCCAAGTTCTCTAGACCAATTCCGAGTCAACTGCCTGCCTAGTATTACGAACAGGATAGAATTGTCCAGGGAGATCTGAATGTAAAGGATGGTCAAGAGTTATGAAAAATCTTATGCAACATGCATAATGAACTAATTAGAACGACGGTGCCAAAGATTAATATCTAAACAAGAGACCCCAAGTTCTCTAGACCAATTCCGAGAAGAAAAAGCAAGCGCCCAGAAAAAAACAACAGGGGCGAGCGAGAAGCAGGGTTGCCAGGTTTTCTAAGTGAGAAAAGGCCAACTTCCAATCGACATCAGCTTGAAATGGCCAAATCATTAGTTAAAAGAAGGCCAAAAATATAGCATTTTAGGCCAACCTGTTTTCATGATATGACTAAAGGACAACCAATTTAAAAAAGGACAAATTTTAGGTTTTTTGGCCTGAAAAAGGCCAACCTGGCAAACCTGGCGAGAAGGACTTCGAGAGAAACTCCGGGTCAGTGACATACTTTTGCCCAACAGACGGACTTTATCGAACACATTGCATTAAAAACCTGTCTTATTCTACTCTCCCTTTTCCTCCGAATACATCTGCGTGTTTTTCCAATGGCGTGCTGGCCATCCCCCTTCGAAGTACTGCTGAAGGGGAATTATAGCTCTAGCGTATTCGAAGTAGCTAGCGTGTTTGGTGTATGGATTCAGATTCCTTATTCATAGGGGGTTTCTCATTTCTCCTCCCAAGTTAGCGTTTGGTTGTTTTGCTTTTGGTTCTGTTAAGAAATATTGTTTTTTTTCATATTTGTTTTACTCTATACTTTTAAGCAAGCACACGCACACGAGAGAGAGAGAGAGAGAGAGAGAGAGAGAGAGAGAGAGAGAGAGAGAGCGCGCATTTATATACATTTAGATTATATGTATAGAGTTTATTCTGGATATACAGCATACACATCTATCTAATATATATATATATATATATATATATATATATATATGTGTGTGTGTGTGTGTGTGTGTGTGTGTGTGTATAAATAAGTTGCAGTCCTCAACCTACATTAATTATTGATCAATTTATCAGGGTTTGCTTAGGACTAGTCATTTTTCATTTCAAATTAAAAAAAAAAAGAGAGAGAGAGAGAGAGAGAGAGAGAGAGAGAGAGAGAGAGAGAGAGAGAGAGAGCATTATTCGGATATGGTTTTAAAAACCTATTTCGAAGGAGGAACATCTAATGAAATAGAAAAAAAACTTATAGGTCTAAAGGGATGAACATGGTTAATTTAATTGCTTTTTAAGCTTATTTTTTTCTTGTTTTCGTTTTTATTTCACTTTAGTTAACTAGATCGTGTGACTTTCACATTTGTATTTTGTTAGAACAATAATTGTTTCGATAATTTTGTAGACCATACTCGAAAGAAATTAGTGAGTGTTACTCGAGATTCACAAATGTTGACGTTAATCAATCTTTTGCGCATAGTACCATGTTAAGCGGGTTCATACGGTCGAACGGTTCATCGAACCAGGTTGTCGATCCTGATTTTCAAACGGTTCTTAGAGTTGGAATCAACCACAAATACATAAAGGTTTATGGACAAAGAAGCCCCGCCCACAAAAGTCAGGTGAGAACAGACTTTCTTCTAACCGTTCGACGAACGTGTTCGATCACACGTTCGAACATCACTTTATTATTATTATTATTATTATTATTATTATTATTATTATTATTATTATTATTATTATTACTAGCCAAGCTACAACCCTAGTTGGAAAAGCAAGATGCTATAAGCAAAAGGGCTTAAACAGGGAAAAATAGCCCAGTGACGAAAGGAAATAAGGAAATAAATAAATGATGAGAATAAATTAACAATGTTATCATTCTAAAAAACAGTAACAGCGTCAAAAGATATGTCATATAAACTATAAAAAGACTCATGTCCGCCTGGTCAACATAAAAACATTTGCTCCAACTTTGAACTTTTGAAGTTCTACTGATTCAACTTCAAACAACTTCTCTGTCGAACAGCGTTCTTCGACCGTTTAAAACCACCTTTTAATGCCATCTCGTAGGCATTGTCTGGAAGTCTGTCTGCATAACTCGGTTAGTTATTCAACCATTCATCTCATTTGCTAGGCATCTGGGTTAATGGTACCCCATTACTAAAACTATTAACACCTGCACAGATCTCAATTTGTTTGTTTGAGCGCAGGGTGGCTTGTCTTGCTTTGTTCATTTCCATGCTTTGGGTTTTAAAGGTCGCTCGTGAGTGGCTGTGGTAAGGGACAGTGACAATGCACTACAGACTGACCATATAGTTTATTATTATTATTATTATTATTATTATTATTTATTAATTGCTAAGCTACAACCCTAGTTGGAAAAGCTGTATGGTATAAGCCCAAGGGCTCCTTCAGGGAAAATAGCCCAGTGAGGAAAGGAAATATGGATAAACTACAAGAGAAGTTTAATAAAAATAACATTAAAATATATCTTTCATATATAAACTATAAAACATTGAAAATAACTAATTGATAAGAATTATAAATAAGAGGAAGAGAAACAAGGATAGAATAGTGTGCCCCCAAGCACATGATCAGCACTCAAGCCCCTCTCTATCCTAGCTAGGACCAGGGAGGACCAGGCAATGGCTGCTGATGACTCAGCAAGTAGCCATAGTGTCTCCCCAAACCCTCCATCCTTAGCTCACAAGGGTGGTGAGGTTGCAGACACTAAAAGAAACTATCGAGCTTGAACGCAGCTCGAACTCCAGTCCGGCAGAACGCTAGGCAGGGACTTTTCCTATATACCACCATTGTTCTCTAACCGTGGGTAGTCCCATAGCTCTGTACCATGGTCTTCCACTGTCTTGGGTTAGAGTTCTCTTATTTCTCCTCCTCTTATTTTGTTAAAGTCTTTACAGTTATATATTATGAAATATTTATTTTGGTGTTGCTGTTCTTAATTTAATTGTTAATTATTTATCTTACTTCCTTGTTTACTTTCCTCGTTGGGCTTTTTTCCCCTGTTGGAGCCCCCTTGGGCTTATAGCACCCTGATTTTCCAACTAGGGTTGTAGCTTAGCTAGTAATAATGGTCATGATAATAATAACCTCAAGTGTAACATTGTTATTTTGTTCGTGTTGAGCGAGTGACTTCGCGACACGTGTCTCGTTGATGAAGTTCACTAAACAGACCGGTAATATTGATGTTTTTTTTAAAGCAAGAAGTGATTCACCTTTTCAATGACATTTCTCCGAAATCAGTTGGTCAGTTGATACTGGTTCTCCTACATTGGGTGTACCGAGTGTAATTCTTTACTTTCTTTAATATATCTTTTTTTTATCTTTTTATTAAAAGGTTAAATTACATATTCTTTACAATCACAATATTTACAGTATAATCACTTTTAATTGCATTTTTCTATAAACAAATCCATCTAATTTAACAATTTACATCACACATCTTGACTTTAATTTTTAGTCACTCAAAAACAATAATTTATATACTTTTTGGTGAACATTCTTTAATATATCAATGGCTTACGAATTATATATTTGCTCCTAAGGCCATCTCAAGCATTGCACCGGAGTGAGGTAATGATAAACCGGAAAGCTCTCTTAGAGTTAGGCCCATAGTACTAAGTTATCCGATAATTATAAAACCAGACGATAAACGTAAGACAAATAGAAGATATTCGTGATTAGAAATAAATATTAGTTAATTATATTACTAGATAGACTTTTATTCAAGACAGTCAATAAAAATTCAACATGATGTACTGGCACATGTGCATGGTCAGTTATCAATACACTTAAAAAAAAAGTTCCATTATTATTATGCTGATAGATTTAATTGACTTTGGCGAGACATTAAAACTTGACCAATGATCTTTGTTTTCAAGATTTATAGATGGACCAGTGATAGGCATCATTACAGTCACAAGAGATTTAGTTATGAATTCATATGTTGTAGAAGTCTATGGATGGCTTCACCTCGAGGCCAGACACGGGCACATGACACAAGATTCACCCGTATAGGCCTACAGTATGCAAACTGGATACAAAGATTCGCTCTCATAGGCCTATAGTATGCAATCTGGACAAAGATTCATCCTTATAGGCCTACATTATGCAAACTGGACACAAAGATTCACCTTTATAAGCCTACAGTATGCAAATTAGTCACAAAGATTTCACTCTTATAAGCCTACAGTATGCAATCTGGACTGAGAGATACACCCTTATAGGCCTACAGTATGCAAACTGGACATTCACCCTCGTAGGCCTACAGTATGCAAAATAGAGACAGATTTCACTTCAATAGGCCTACAGTATGCAAACTGGATACAGATTCACCTTTATAGGCATACAGAAAGTAAACAGGTTCAGTCAACTTAGATAAATCATAGACAGATATAGGCCTATCTTCCGCGCTTGTAATTCCTTATCGATTTACCATGAAACGAGAGTATAGATACTGTAGAACTTTAATTTCAGAATTATCAAGAATAGTTTTTATTTATTATTATTATTATTATTATTATTATTATTATTAAAGCTAAGCTGCAACCATAGTTGGAAAAGCAAGATGCTATAAGCCCTAGGTCTCCAACCGGAAAAAATAGGCCCATTGAGGAAAGGAAATAGATAAACTACAAGAGGAGTAATGAACTGTAATATCTCGCTCTTAAATTGCCTGTATTGTGTGTACGAAAACCCAGGATGCTATCAGCCCTAGGGCTCCAACAGGAAAAAAATAGCCCAATGAGGAACGGAAATAAGAAAATAAACTAGGAAGTAATGAATAATTTTTTAAAATTTCTGTAATTGTTGTATGATATGTATACGGAATTTATTCTTCTATCAAGTTAGACTAAGAAAACCATAAAAGTGAGTTTGTTTCCTTTCAAGCGGGGTTTTACAGTCGAGCGGTTCGTCGAACCCGGTTGTCGAACCTGCTCATCAATCGGTTCGAAGAGGTGGAGTCGGCCACAAATGCATAAGGTTTGTGGAC
>NC_090755.1:81808457-81813457 GCF_036898095.1 Palaemon carinicauda
GTTTGATTGTATCCCTTGAATAATCAAAATACATTCTGCTATACGCCTAAATAAAAAGCCATACAGTATGGCAACGCAGTAAAGGCGAATATTATGCCATTGCTGTAATCCAACTGTCACGCGAACTTTCATTGCGTATATCATTCTCCCGGCAAACATAAAATAATGACGCAGCTAATGATAGCGTACATCAATTCTAAGAAAACGCGTCGGTATGTGGCTTTTTTGTAACTGTAATCCTCGGAATAAGGAGAGAGAGAGAGAGAGAGAGAGAGAGAGAGAGAGAGAGAGGTTATTTATCAAATTTCAACGCGATTTCCAGATTTTAAGGGATGCTCCTAACTTGAAAATGAAATTTTCTTCTTAAGAGAAGAGAGAGAGAGAGAGAGAGAGAGAGGAGAGCGCGCGCATGTTTCGGGTGTCTTAAACATGTCTTAAGTACTAAATCTAATTTATACGTTGATATTTAAGCGATTTTCTTAACGAGAGAGAGAGAGAGAGAGAGAGAGAGAGAGCATGTTTGGGGTGTCTTAAACATGTTTTAAGTACTAAATCTAATTTATATGTTGATATTTAAGCGATTTTCTTAACGAGAGAGAGAGAGAGAGAGAGAGAGAGAGAGAGAGAGCAACTTTTCCCGTCCTTGAGAGGCAATTTTTCGTGTCCTTTTTTATACACGACGAGTAAAACCCCGCCAAGTTTTGCCTTAAATGCGCTCTATGGAGTTCTGCAGATGGTCAGATCACAGGGAGTTTTAGTGGTGTATCTCATCTCTAAATCGTTCTAAAATGCTGTTGCTTCTTTGGAAAAAAACTTGTTTTAGGTCTTTTCTTTTTGTTAGGTTAGTTGAAGGTTCATTGTTTTAGTTGTTTTTATTGTTTTCAAATTCACTTCGTATTGGTTCAGCCTTCCTTGTATTGGATTGGTTTCAACACTTACGTCCTTGGTTTTAAGGTTTTGCTTCTTAATTGGGTTGGTTTAAATTGTTTTTATACACTTGGCATCTTTGGAAAAAAACTTATTTTAGGTCTTTTCTTTTTGTTTGGTTGGTTGAAGGTTCATTGTTTTAGTTGTTTTTATTGTTTTCAAATTAACTTCGTATTGGTTCAGCCTTTCTTTTTATTGGATTGGTTTCAACACTTACGTCCTTGGTTTAAGGTCTTGCTTCTTAATTTGGGCTGGTTTAAATTGTTTTTATACACTGGCATCTAGAAATTAACTTGTCTCATAAATACATTATGAATAACTGTATTCACGTTTCTATGTAAGGGAAGCTGATCAGTATAACCATGTAGACCTCTCATTTAATCATTCAATTGTTGATCTTATGTCCAAGATGTAGGCGAAAGTATGCGCTCCACCGATTGCCCGTTCTAGTTGATGTTGTGTTTTGGCATCGTCTTAATGATATATTGAAAGGGTTTAAAGGCCGCTCATGAATGGCAGAGGCAAGGGACAGTGACATTGCCCTAAAGACTGATCATATATCATATGATCAACGCCCAAGCCCCCTCTCCATCTAAGCTAGGACCAGGAAGGGCCAGACAATGGTGCTGATGACTCAATAAATAGACCTATAGGCACCCCCAAACCCCTCAACCATAGCTCACAAGGATGGTAAGGTTGCAGACCACTAATGGCACTAACGAGACTGAGCGGAACTCGAACCCCCGACTGGCAAACACCAGGCAGAGATGTTACCAATTAGGCCACAACAGCCCTTGAAATTGAATAATCAAAGGGAAATTGAAATAAAGGAAAGAAGTTGAGTTACGCCGGAAATGACCAGAAAGAAATGGCAAAAAAAAAAGCTGTCAGATGGACCGAACAGGGACTCAATATCGACTAAAGCAGCTCTAATAGGAGAAGGACACTCCAAAATCAAACCATTGTTCTCTAGGCTTGGATAGTGCCATAACCTCTGTACCATGGTCTTCCACTGTCTTGGATTAGAGTTCTCTTGCTTGAGGGTACACTCGGGCACACTATTATATCTAATTTCTCTTCCTGTTGTTTTGTTAAGGTTTTTATAGTTTATATCGAAATATTTATTTTAATGTTACGGTTCTTAATATTTTATTTTTTCCTTGTTTCCTTTCCTCACTGGGCTATTTTTCTCTGTTGGAGCCCCCGTGGCTTATAGCATCTTGCTTTTCCAACTAGGGTTGTAGCTTGGATAGTAATAATAATAATAATAATAATAATAATAATAATAATAATAAAGTACAGTATGTCTCGCATGGCTTACTGCAATTGCTAACCCCCTATTGGGCAAGAGACAGTAATAGGATAAAACTAACGTGCGAAATTAGGTTGGTTTTGGTAGTGTCATTTCACTATATCTTTACTCTCCATCATGTTGCAATTTAGATGATAACTTGAAGCCATTATTCTGTAGAACATTGAGCAGCTCTTCTAGGAGAAGGACCCTCCAAAATTAAACCATTGTTCTCTAGTCTTGGGTAGTGTCATAGCCACTGTGCTATGGCTTTCCACCGTCTTGGATTAGAGTTCTCTTGGTTGAGGGTACACTCAAACACTGTTCTATCTTATTTCTAGTCCTCCTTTTTTTAAGTTTTTATAGTTTACTTTTAAAAGATATAGTTTAATGTTATGTTTTTAGAATATTTTCTTTTGATTTGTGCTTCTTTTGTCGTTATTTATTTCTTTGTTTCCATTCCTCGCTGGGTTATTCTCCTTGCTGGAGCCCTAGGGCTTAAAGCATACTGCTTTTCCAACTAGGGTTATAGCTTAAACTAATAATAATAATAATAATAATAATAATGATAATAATAATAATAATAATAATAATAATAATAATAATAATATCTCAATATGGTTTGAAAGGAATTAGTACATGTTAAAATTCCTGTTAGAACAAGTGATAGTAATTCAATTATAAAATGACTTAGATTTAAGTGAGCTACTTAGGATGAATATTGTCGTTTAGAAATTCATGTAATTTTATATAGTTTTTTATTAAATTTGGTTTTTATCACGGTAAGAGTTCTGTAATAATTTGTACGTGGTTTTACTTTTGTCATACATTGAGATTAAAAAAAAGTCTGGGTATAATGTGGCAGTATGAAAAGATCAAATTATTGAAGAAGATTTGTCTTCTGAGGATTACAGGGAAATTAGGTCATTGAAAAAACATAATTATCAGATATTTTTTGTTTTTTTAGGAAAACCTTAACATGCCAGGACCTACCTGCAGATATTACATGATCCAATTCACTTGAAGAACGCTAAAATGGGGTCATAATGTACTAATAAGTACATTAGTTCATTATGCATGTTGCATAAGATTTTTCATAACTAACCATCCTTTACACTCAGATCTCCCTGGACAATTCTATCCTGTTCGCAATACTAGGCAGGCAGTTAATTCTAATAGCCAGGCTTTCTCCATCATGAGGCTCAATACTACACAGTATTCTAGAAGTTTTATTCTAGCTTTTACCAAGTTGTGGAATGATCTTCCTAATCGGGTAGTTGAATCAGTAGAACTTCAAAAGTTCAAAGTTGGAGCAAATATTTTTATGATGACCAGGCTGACATGAGTCTTTTTATAGTTTATATATGACATATCAGTTTTTGACGTTGTTAATAGTTTATATAGGACATATCTGTTTTGACGCTGTTACTGTTTTTAGAATGATTTATGTTAATTTATTCTCATCATTTATTTATTCCCTTATTTCCTTTCCTCACTGGGCTATTTTTCCCTGTTGGAGCCCTTGGGCTTATAGCATCTTGCTTTTCCAACTAGGCTTGTAGCTTGGCTAGTAATAATAATAATAATAATATTATTTGTCTTTTAATCATGCGTACCTAAAATAGGTCATGACTATGCATGACGAAGGCAGTATTTGCTAACATGTCCAAGAGCCGTGAAACTGGTAAATTTTAGACTTCGCGTGTGTTGAAAGAAGCATTGGAATTTTGTTGTTGTTGTTTTTTGTGTTTTTATTTACAATAGGTTATAGAATCAGCAAGACACCAGGCACGCATGTTTATTACCTCCACCAAGGAGGTTATAAAATAGTTTATTTATTTATTTATTTGTCTGTCTATGGACAAGATTACGTCAAAGCTTCGAGACAAATTTTAAAGAAATGTTCTCCATAGACCGATCTTAGGTCATGGACGATCCCAGTGAATTTTGGAAGAGATCTGGATTTTTGATTTTTCGCCATTTTATAGATAACGTCAAAACTACTCAACGGATTTTGACGAAATTTTTCACCATAGATCGTAGATCATTGACGACCCAATTAAATTTTGGATGAGATCTGGATTTTTCACTTTTCGCCATTTTATAGATAACGTCAAAACAAATTGACGGATTTTGACGAAATTTTCAGCTCATAGATCTTATGACATTGACGACTGGTATTAACTTTTGGAGATGATCTGGTTCCTGATCCGGATTTGTAATTGTCACCCTTTGGCAGAGGTCAGAAAACTCTGATGATTATTATTATTATTATTATTATTATTATTATTACTAGCAAAGCTACAACCCTAGTTGGAAAAGCAAGATGCTCTAAACCCAAGGGTTCCAACAGGGAAAAATAGCCCAGTGAGGAAAGGAAATAAGGAGAATAAATTAACTATATCATTCTAAAAACAGTAACAACGTCAAAACATATATGTCCTATATAAACTATTAACAACGTCAAAAGGAGATATGTCATATATAAAATATAAAAAGACTTGTCAGCCTGGTCAACATAAAAACATTTACTCCAACTTTGAACTTTTGAAGTTCTACTGATTCAACTACCCGATTAGGAAGATCATTCCACAACTTGGT
Source organism: Palaemon carinicauda (assembly GCF_036898095.1). Classification (NCBI taxonomy): domain Eukaryota; kingdom Metazoa; phylum Arthropoda; class Malacostraca; order Decapoda; family Palaemonidae; genus Palaemon; species Palaemon carinicauda. Next base: position 81,813,277 of record NC_090755.1, read on the forward strand.
CACAGCTGGAATAAAACTTCTAGAATACTGTGTAGTATTGAGCCTCATGATGGAGAAGGCCTGACTATTAGAATTAACTGCCTGCCTAGTATTACGAACAGGATAGAATTGTCCAGGGAGATCTGAATGTAAAGGATGATCAGAGTTATGAAAAATCTTTTGTTTTTGTGGTGATTTTCTG
>NC_090755.1:81818457-81820957 GCF_036898095.1 Palaemon carinicauda
TATATTTTACTAGTGTAAGCGACCCGTCAAAAATAACGGTTAGATATTTAGATATGCACATATGCACCTCCCTCACACAAGGGTATGGACTACTTCCTTACCAACCTACCCAAGGGACGGGGAGAGCTGAGCGTGACTGAAAAGATTTTTATATTATATATATATATATATGTATATATATATATATATATATCCAGACAATATATATATGTATATATATATTGTATATATATATATATATGTATATATCTAGACAATATATATATATATATATATGTATATATCTAGACAATATACAGTATATATATATATATATATACATACAGTATATATATATATATATACAGTATATATATATATACAGTATATATATATATATATATATGTATATATAGACAATATACAGTATATATATATATATATATACTGTATATATATATACTGTATGTATATATATATATATATACTGTATATTGTCTAGATATATACATATATATATATATATATATATTGTCTAGATATATACATATATATATATATATATATATCCAGACAATATATATATGTATATATATATTGTATATATATATATATATATATGTATATATCTAGACAATATATATATATATATATATATGTATATATCTAGACAATATACAGTATATATATATATATATATACATACAGTATATATATATATATATACAGTATATATATATATATATATATCCAGACACTTGCAATTTATTATATAAGGGAGATTAACTTATCAAGGAGATTACTCAAAAAAACAAAAAACAATGGAATTGATATTTATTATACAGTATAATTGAGATTAGCTTAACAAGGAGATTACCTTTAAAAAGCGTCTTCCATTAGATTCCTTTTTTGCCTTTACCAACTGTATCGTAATCTGACCTTAAATATTGATATTTGGCGGAACTGACAAATTGCAATACATAATGATATTGATCATACACAACCAAACATTGGCTTTATACCTTTTTCATTTGCGTCTATGCCATAATTTAGAATTGCGTGCATGAAAACTAGCTCAAAACAAAATGTAGAATATTGTGGCGTTTTAATTATTTTTAAGAGTTTTATTATATTGTAAAAGTTACACACACACACCACACACACAAAAAAAAAATGACTTGACATTGAAAATAAGATTTGATATGAATTCTTTCAAGTTAATGTAATGTATATATGACTGCAATATTTCAAGACATTTGTGTCTATGCCATAATTTAGAATTGCGTGCAATTAGAATTGCGTGTATGAAAACTAGGGGTTGCTGTGGCCTGATTGGTAACGTCTCTGCCTGGTGTTTGCCAGTCGGGGTTCGAGTCCCGTTCAGACTCGTTAATGCCATTAGTGTCTGCAACCTTACCATCCTTGTGAGCTAAGGTTGGGGGGTTTGGGGGAGCCTATAGGTCTATCTGCTGAGACATCAGCAGCCACTGCCTGGCCCTCCCTGGTCCTAGCTTGGGTGGAGAGGTGGCTTGGGCACTGATCATAAATGGTCAGTCTCTAGGGCATTGTACTGATTGCTAGGACAATGTCACTGTCCTTTGCCTCTGCCATTCATGAGCGACCTTTAAACCTTTTAAAAGCAAAACATGGAATATCATCCAAAAATTACTGACATGAATAATAAGATGTAAAATGAATTCTTTTGAGTTAATGTACTGTATTTATGAATGCAATATTTCAAGACAATATTTTTGCTTTATAATTCATCATTGTACGTAGTCAATACCAAGGAGACTAATTTGTGATAAGAAGGATATTTAGGATAGATTGTTCTCGTGACTTTCTCATACTCTGTATCCTTTTCTCTTCCTTATTTTTCTCTTTCCTCCTCCTCCGTTATCCTCTTTTTCCCCTCCCCCCTCCTATTTTATCTCTTTCTCCTCCTCTTTTATCTCTTTTATCTCCCCTTTCTCCTCCTCATTTATATCCTCTTTTTCCTCCTCTTTTATGTCCTCTTTTACCTCCTTTTTTATCTCCCCTTTCTCTTCCTCCTCTTTCTCTTCCTCCTCTTTCTCCTTCCGCATTCATGACCTCTTTCTCCTCGTCATTTATCTCTTTTCTCCTCCTCCTCCTCCTCTTCCTCTCTCTTTTCTCTGCCTTCCTCCCTCCTCCTCCTCCTCCTCCTTCTTTCTCATACTTTTTCCTTCTCCTCTTCCTCCTCCTCCTTATCTCCCTTTTCTCTGCCTCCTCCTCCTCCTCCTCCTCCTTTCTCATACCTTTTCCTCCTCCTCCTCCTCCTTTCTCATACTTTTTCCTCCTCCTCCTCCTCCTCCTCCTCTTCCTCCTCCTCCTCCTCTTCCTCCTCCTCCTCCTCCTCCTCCTCCTCCTCCTCCTCTTCCTCCTCCTCCTCCTCTTCCTCCTCCTCCTCCTCCTCCTCTTCCTCCTCCTCCTCCTCCTCCTCCTCCTCCTCTTCTTCTTAACCAGAGAATTCCACCTTGAATATACCCTTACATGTCGCCTT
>NC_090755.1:81825957-81827222 GCF_036898095.1 Palaemon carinicauda
CGTATTGATCGAAGTCTTTATAATCTTTTAACCAAGAGAAGCATAGGCCTAGCTATGGGTATTTGGCCCCCTATAAGTTTCGCATATCTAATTAATCTTAACTTTTTGCCGTATTGATCGAAGTCTTTATAATCTTTTAACCAAGAGAAGCATAGGCCTAGCTATGGGTATTTGGCCCCCCTATAAGTTTCGCATATCTAATTAATCTTAACTTTTTGCCGTATTGATCGAAGTCTTTATAATCTTTTAACCAAGAGAAGCATAGGCCTAGCTATGGGTATTGGCCCCCTATAAGTTTCGCATATCTAATTAATCTTAACTTTTTGCCGTATTGATCGAAGTCTTTATAATCTTTTAACCAAGAGAAGTATAGGCCTAGCTATTGGTATGTGGCCCCCTATAAGTTTCGCATATTTAATTAATCTTAACTTTTTGCCGTATTGATCGAAGTCTTTATAATCTTTTAACCAAGAGAAGTATAGGCCTAGCTATTGGTATTGGCCCCCTATAAGTTTCGCATATTTAATTAATCTTAACTTTTTGCCGTATTTATCGAAGTCTTTATAATCTTTTAACCAAGAGAAGTATAGGCCTAGCTGTTGGTATGTGGCCCCCTATAAGTTTCGCATATTTAATTAATCTTAACTTTTTGCCGTATTGATCGAAGTCTTTATAATCTTTTAACCAAGAGAAGTATAGGCCTAGCTATTGGTATTTGGCCCCCTATAAGTTTCGCATATTTAATTAATCTTAACTTTTTGCCGTATTGATCGAAGTCTTTATAATCTTTTAACCAAGAGAAGTATAGGCCTAGCTATTGTATTGGCCCCCTATAAGTTTCGCATATTTAATTAATCTTAACTTTTTGCCGTATTGATCGAAGTCTTTATAATCTTTTAACCAAGAGAAGCATAGGCCTAGCTATTGTTATTTGGCCCCCTATAAGTTTCGCATATTTAATTAATCTTAACTTTTTGCCGTATTGATCGAAGTCTTTATAATCTTTTAACCAAGAGAAGCATAGGCCTAGCTATTGTTATTTGGCCCCCTATAAGTTTCGCATATTTAATTAATCTTAACTTTTTGCCGTATTGATCGAAGTCTTTATAATCTTTTAACCAAGAGAAGCATAGGCCTAGCTATTGTTATTTGGCCCCCTATAAGTTTCGCATATTTAATTAATCTTAACTTTTTGCCGTATTGATCGAAGTCTTTATAATCTTTTAACCAAGAGAAGCATAGGCCTAGCTATTGTTATTTGGCCC
>NC_090755.1:81832722-81837722 GCF_036898095.1 Palaemon carinicauda
TGCTGTTGCCCTCAGACAGGAAGCAGAGTTCTTCCCCGTCTATTATCCAGGATTTTTAAAATCATTGCCTAGGTGTGAGCTCCACCTGTTTCCTCTGGAAACCTTGCATTGGTTACTCTAGTAGAGATAAACCATTTTTTATTTTATTATCCGGAAGGCTGCAACAATGGGTTGTGAGGGAAACACAAGTGTGTGTCTTTCATTTATGAATTGTTATGCTATACTATGCATATCCAGTGATACATAGTTCACTTGATACTCATGGAAATTTCTTCTCTTTACAGGAGGACCCTCCGAAGTGCGGAAATGTTTTCTGCAATGTCCGCAGCAAGAACCTCTGCGGACATGAGTGTTGTAGGAGACACGCAGCATGCGCTGTCTCCAAGGATGATCTCCAGTATTGGGACCCTCAGGTATGTACTGTATGCACTAACCTGATTACTGAGGCTTTTGATTCCCCTAGAACGGCGGAATCAAGGGATATAGCTAGGGAAAAGCTTCGTACTTGGGTAAGGGGCTTCAAGAAGAACACCTCTGGCCCTTATCTTCCAAGTGAGAAGATGAGGGCGTATCTTTTTCCCCAGGCATCAGCTGAGGCAGTGATTCCCCAGCCTCAAGAGGAGATCCTTCAAGATCAAGTCCAGGTGGACGAGGAAGTCGCAGATGCGATGCAAGACATCCAGTTGTGTGACAGGATGTCTGACCTGGACGATCGTTTGGAAGAAGACCTCCTGGCAGAAGGTCAGGATCAAGTTCAAACCCCGGATGTCGTAGAGGATGAGGTCGACGAGGTGTCGGCTACTCCGGTTCAGATGCCGGAGCCTATCCCCTCAACATCGGCTGGCCTCCCAGTAGAACTGGGACAGGCCCTCTCTTCGATTGTTGGAATGATCCAACAAATGCAGAAGGAGAATCAGGAGAAGGCGGCTGCAATGGAACTGCGTATGCAGTCCCTGGCAGAATCACATGGGCCCCCGGAAAAGGCTCAATGTTAAAGACCTTCCCATATGCTCAGATGCTAACCCATGGAGGTATGCTGAGCACATGCCGATGACGACTGGAAAGATCGTCATTTCGGATAAGCTGGGTTCAGTTCCCCTAGAGGAGGTAGAATTCTGGCCCAGCAAGGCATCATATCCGGACTGCTATGTCCGGCTGAGAAAAGAACCAGCTTCAAGGGAGGAGACAGAGCCGAAGGAGGTCATTGTTATGGACCACGCTAAGGCTCAAGCCCTACTTTCATCCTCGATGAAAGAGAGGGGCTTCTCGAATTCGAAGGTAGCTGCATTGAGCAAGAAGCTCCCTTCGTTTGTGTCCTCTCCTGATAGAGCCTTCCCCTTTTTACAGAAAGGGTTTGCGGCTGTCCTAAAGGCAGTCGAGGCCGGCAAGCCTTGCCCCTCCCTGGAGGAATGTAAACCCTTGTCGCTGGCTCTACCTATGGACCACAAAGACTGGAAGGATGTCCATCTAACATTCTCAGTGGGAAAGTTGGAGGCTGATATTGCCGGACGGCAATTCGGCGAGGACCTCCCCAAGCTGTCCGAATCTCTTTTACGAAGAGAGTTCGAGACAAAAGAAAGACTGGCTGCCTCAATGTCTCATCAGACTACTCTCGAGACGATGGCAAGTGACCCCAAGGTCCATGAAATGTTCATGGTAGTGGCTAAGTCTCACTTAGCCACAGTGACGAAGGACCTTTATAACTTCGTCAAGGCAAGGAGAGCTTGCAGGGAGTTCGTGTTCACCGGGGCTTCGGTGAGACACGAGCCAAGGAAGTTAATCTCCTCCAACATTTGGGGAAAAGACCTTTTCCCTACCGATGTGGTCAAAGAGGTTGTTGATAAGGCCGCCGTGGAGAATAGAAATCTTCTCCAGAAGTGGGGTCTGGCTATCAAAAGAAAATCTTCCCCGGATGAGGGTCCTCAACCAAAGAGGAAGAATATGAAGACTAGGCTACCATCTCGGCCAGCCAAGCCTTATAGACAGCAACAGCAACTGCAATTGCCTTTGCCTCCAGTGCCCCAGATGGTGGCACAAACCCCGACTGCCTTTCAGTGGGTACCCCAGGCGGTACCAGGTCAGTCAACCACATTCGCCCCAACGTTCGAAGGACAGTCTTCTTCCTTTCGTGCAAAACCTAGAGGAGCAGCCAGAGGCTCGTCTAGGCGCCCCTCAAGGGGAAGGGGATTCAGAGGTGGTCGTGGTCAGGGAGGCAAGACCTCAGGACGGCAGTCCAAGTGAAATGATACCGGTAGGAGGGAGACTGATGAAATTTTGGGATCGCTGGACCTTCGATCCCTGGGCCCAAAGCCTACTCAAGAATGGACTGGGTTGGAGCTGGTACAGCACTCCACCCCCATGCCTTCGGTTTTTCCAACACTCCACCCCCATTTTGGAGGAGTACGTTCAAGAACTGTTGGAGAAAAATGTGATCCGAAAGGTGAAGTCCATCAAATTCCAAGGGAGGCTGTTTTGTGTTCCCAAGAAAGACTCGGAAAAGCTCAGAGTCATTCTGGACTTGTCACCACTCAACAAGTTCATAGTGAATTGCAAATTCAAGATGCTAACACTGCAACACATAAGGACCTTACTGCCCAAGAGGGCATACTCAGTCTCTATAGACTTGTCAGACGCCTATTGGCACATTCCAATCAGCCGTCGACTCTCCCCCTACCTAGGGTTCAGGCTACAACGAAAACTGTACGCCTTCAGAGCCATGCCATTCGGGCTAAACATAGCCCCAAGGATTTTCACGAAGCTTGCGAGCGCAGCTCTCAAACAATTACGCCTAAAGGGAATTCAGGTAGTAGCCTACCTGGACGACTGGCTGGTGTGGGCAGCATCCGAGACCGAATGCTTGCAAGCTTCCAGTCAGGTGATCCAGTTCCTAGAGTACCTAGGCTTCAAGATCAACAAGAAAAAGTCTCGACTTTCTCCATCCCAAAAGTTCCAGTGGCTGGGAATCCACTGGGACCTTTTGTCACACAGTTTCTCCATCCCAATGAAGAAAAGGAAGGAGATAGCGGGCTCTGTCAAGAGACTTCTAGATTCCGAAAGGATATCAAGACGCGAACAGGAGAGGGTACTAGGCTCTCTCCAGTTTGCTTCAGTGACAGACCCAGTGCTAAGAGCACAGCTAAAGGATGCAACCGGAGTTTGGAGAAGGTATGCATCAAACGCGCGAAGAGACCTGAGAAGACCAGTGCCGCCTCGGCTACGTACTCTTCTCAGACCTTGGTCCCAAGCCAGACATCTAAAGAAGTCTGTTCTTCTTCAGCCACCTCCCCAGTCGTTGACGATTCACTCAGACGCCTCAAAGGAGGGATGGGGAGGTCACTCTCATCGGAAAAAAGTCCAGGGGACTTGGTCCAAGCTATTCAGGACCTTTCATATAAACTTTCTAGAAGCTATGGCAGTGCTCCTTACCTTAAAGAAAGTCTCCCCGCGTCACTCGATCCACATAAGATTGGTGACAGACAGCGAGGTAGTTGTGAGATGCTTGAATCGACAAGGGTCGAGGTCACCACCTCTCAACCAAGTGATGTTAGCCATTTTCCGATTGGCGGAAAAGAAGAAGTGGTACCTGTCGGCAGTTCACCTTCAAGGAGTCCGCAATGTGACAGCGGACGCTCTATCCAGGTTCACACCGATAGAGTCGGAATGGTCCTTAGACGCAGGATCATTTTCCTTCATTCTGAATCAAGTCCCAGAACTGCAAATAGACCTCTTTGCGACGAAAGACAACAAGAAGTTGCCCCTGTACGTGTCCCCGTACGAGGACCCCTTAGCGGAAGCAGTGGACGCAATGTCCCTCGACTGGAACAGATGGTCCAGGATTTATCTGTTCCCTCCTCACAACCTTCTGTTGAGGGTCCTCAACAAACTGAGATCCTTCAAGGGGGTAGCGGCAATAGTGGCCCACAAGTGGGCGAACAGCATGTGGTTCCCCTTGGCGTTGGAACTACAGATGAAGTTCGTGCCGCTACCACATCCAGTTCTGACCCAGCGAGTCCAGAAGTCGACTGTCTGCGCTTCATTACAGAAAACCCAGACCCTGCAGCTCATGATTTTCTCGCCCTAGCGGTGAGAAAGCGCTTCGGGATTTCGAAAGCCAGCATAGACTTCCTAGAGGAATACAAGTGCAAATCGACTAGAAGGCAATATGAGTCATCTTGGAGAAAATGGGTGGCCTTTGTAAAGCAAAGAATCCGCAGGAGATCTCAACAGATTTCTGCTTATCTTTCTTCATCCATCTCCATGGCCAAGGATTGGCAGCTAACACGATTTCAGTGTGTAAATCGGCTTTGATGAGACCCATTTTATTTGCCTTCCAGATCGACCTAGGTAACGAGATCTTTAATAAAGTTCCGAAAGCCTGCGCTAGGCTCAGACCTTCAGCACCTCCAAAGCCCATCTCATGGTCTTTAGACAAAGTTCTTCATTTCGCCTCCTTGTTGAGCAATGAAGAATGTGCGTTAAAGGATTTGACGCAAAAAGTTATTTTCCTATTTGCACTCGCGTCCGGGGCCAGGGTTAGTGAGATCGTAGCCCTCTCGAGAGAGGCAGGTCGTGTTCAGTTTCTGGATGGGGGGGAGCTGAACCTGTTTCCGGATCCTACGTTTCTCGCCAAGAATGAGTTACCCACCAACAGGTGGGGTCCCTGGAGAATCTGTCCTCTGAAAGAAGATGCATCTCTATGTCCAGTAGAATGCCTAAAGGTCTATCTTCGTAGAACTTCAGACTTCAAGGGTAGTCAACTATTCAGGGGAGAAACATCAGGCTCAAATTTATCTCTGAATCAACTCAGAGCGAAAATGACATATTTTATTCGCAGAGCGGATCCTGACAGTACACCCGCAGGTCACGATCCGAGGAAAGTTGCCTCATCCCTAAATTTCTTTAATTGTATGGACTTTGAACATCTCCGTTCATACACGGGCTGGAAGTCTTCCAGGGTGTTCTTTCGCCACTATGCGAAGCAAGTAGAGGAACTTAAGAGA
>NC_090755.1:81847722-81852722 GCF_036898095.1 Palaemon carinicauda
ATGAACAAATACTACCTAGCTCTGTACCAATCCCAATTGAAGATGACCCTGTTCTTACTGAAGATGAACATCTTGCAAACCTCATCGCCTCACGCATTGACATGATACGAACTGAAAGATCAGCTTCAAGATCCGCTCAGCTACAACAGGCTGAGCGAATGGTGAAACAAGTCATCTCGAACTAGCCGCCGGAATGCCAGGAGACAATGTTGCCATTCCAATACCTCTCGTAAAATTCTAGGTGTTATTGTGGATAGAGATCAAAATGACATGTACAGAATTAGTGTAAAATCTGGAATGTTGAAAGCAAGGTTTTCACACAATCAGTTTGATCTCTCTCCTCTAAAGCTGTTAAAAGAAAGTGATGTAAATTGTACACAGGAAGTATCTTTACGCCAAGCTGTAATAAAAGAATTGAAATCTGGAGGCCAAGGTTTTGTTCGTTGCAATTGGGCCGGGAACAGACGCTGTGAAAGTAATCATTGTAAGTGCTACAAAAGCAAGATAAAATGCTCTAGCCTTTGTCATAGCTGTTTGGAATGCAAAAACAAGTAAACGATATAGAAATGAAAATGCTTCGGCTTCTAACAGTTGGTTTTAATAAGAAAGTGTTGTATAAAAATAATTTGAAAGTGAGATTTTTTCCTGAATTTTTTTTGTTTGTTGTTGAATTTGAATATTGTTTGTCAAGTGTACAACGATTGATTTTAAAAAAGGAATAAAAAAAACATTGCTATTTCTTAGATCTTAAAATTCAGTTTAGTCATTATGTGAAATGTCTGACCCTATATTTCAGCCATTACGTGAAATGACTAAAAATTTTAGTCATTACGCATTACGGCTAACGGTCACAGCCTTTACGTGAAATGACTTAAAGTTTCAGTCATTACGTGTAATGTCTGATTACGCATGTTGACTGTAACACACACACACACACACACACACACACACACACACATATATATATATATATATATATATATATATATATATATATATATATATATATATATATATATATATATATATATATATATATATATATATATATATATATATATATATATATATATATATATATATATATATATATATATATATATATATATATATATATATATATATATATATATATATATATTTACAGGCATATATCATAATCATCATTATCATCTCCTCTTACGCCTACTGACACAAAGAGTCTCGGTTAGATTGCGCCAATCGTCTCTAATATGAGTTTTTAAATCCATACTTTTCCTTTCATCTTCTACGTCACGCTTCATTGTCCTCAGCCATGTAGGCCTGGTACTTACAACTCTTCTAAGGCCTTGTTGAGCCCAGTTAAAGTTATGGTGAACTAATCTTTCTTGGGGAGCGGTAAAGAGCAAGCCCTAGCCATCTCCAACTACCCTTCACCATGATCACATCTACATATGGAACTCGAGTAATCTCTTTTTTAGTTTAATTTCTAATCCTATCGTGCTATTTAACTCCTAGCATTCTCCCTAGGGATTTGATCTCAAATCTACAATAAAATTTGGATATTTTTTCATTGTCATACTAAAACTCATATCCTTATAGTAACACTGATCTCACTAATCCTGATTTCTACATATAATCTTAGGTGATCTCATGTCCAAATTTTACTTAACCTACTCATTGCCAGATTTGCTTTTGTAACTTCCATTAAATTTAATTTTAAAGATTCTCCATTTGAGATCATTGTTCATGAATATTTAAATAATTTGACTTCATTGATCCTTTCTCCTTCCAATGTTATTTAATCTTTTATTGCATATTCCGTTCTCACTATCTTTGCCTTTCTTTTATTCATTTTGACCCCAACCTCATGTGATATTTCATGCATTCGGATAAGCATGCATTGCAACTGATGGGGTGGTCTGTTGTATGGATCGGGTAGATCCAAAGTCACCAAGTGCCACATGAAAACTTTATTGAATAACTTGGTGACTTTGTATCTACCCGATCCATACAATTCAATACCTTGGCGCTCCATATCAAATCCCCACACATGCTTAACCAGTGTAATGCTGGTCCTACACCTCTGCTAGTACACTCAGGATATAATACCTCTTTAAATAAATAAAAACAAAAATCAGCCAACATTTGCACACCTGGTTAGGAGGCTAGGCAACACCTGTCAACACACACCGAAAAGACAGCCGGCAGCCAACCTCCTACATTCCCCAACAAAACACCACCACCTTGCACAATAACTTTTCTCTAATATTATTCATAATTTGTTTAACATTAATTTTCTCTATTATATAATGTTAAAAAGTATACAATGATAAATAATTATGATTACATCATACACTCACCCCACCGTAACTCATCATTCACCACGTTCTTCAACAGGAAGTAAAACTTCCAGTCTATGAGCGGACCATTTAATTAACATATTGGTTTGACCTTTGTACTGTGAACCTGGTCTATGCACTTTATACCTCAAGGTTACATCTCGTACTTGACCATCACTTCCAGGTACAGCTACGGCAACTTCGGCCATTTTCCATGCACCCTTTACAATACTGTTTTCCTGAAAAAGTATAATTCCTACGCTGAGTATGCCATTTTTGCCTAACTAAAAGTGAAGAAAAATAATCTCGATGCCACCATTTCCAGAAAGAATTTACAATCTTCTGCATGAACTCAAAACTTTGCCTTGGATTATTACTTTCATTGCATAATCCACATGGGACTCTGGCACCTGTATGACCTAAGAGCAAGTCATTAGGGCAAAGATAAATGCCCTAACTGTGATCAAACCCTGGTTTGAGGCCAATTGGACGGCTATTCATTAAATTAGCAATTTCAAACATACAAGTCTGAAGCTCACTCCATGAAAGAATATTAGTACCAGCAGACATCATAATACATCTCTTTACAGACTTTATCAGAGATTCGCTGCACCCATTCTCCCATGGAGCATCTGCAGACTTGTTGAATGTCCAACCTATTTCCGAAAACACTACCAAACTCTGAAATTTGTGTCATATTCCAGTTCCTGGCCATAGTTTGCAATTCTTTGTTAGATGCTACTAATTGTGAGCCTCCATCTGAATGTATACGCTTTGGAAATCCTCTTATGGAGACAAACATACGCAATGTCATTAAAATATTCTCTGTATAATAGCCCTCTGTTAAATCTAAGTACACAGCTCTACTCACCATACAATTAAAGATTATCCCATAAACCCTTTTTCTTGTACGCCTCTTGACTGTGTCTTTCATAATAAATGGTTCAAACAAATCAACAGCTGTATTGAAAAAAGGTGGGGCGGGTTGAAGTGTCTCAGATGGACACTGACCCATGCATTGCTCTTCAGTCTTCTTAGCCAATTTATGACAAATGACACACCAAGCCTTCACAGTTTTTATAAGTTTCCTGGCTCCAGGTACCCAAAACTTTGATTGCAAGTTGGCTAAGGTTACCTGTACACAAGCATGATCTATCTCATGGATGTGTTTAATATACAATCTTGTGAATGAATGCCTCACAGGTAACAATACGATTGTACTCCTGTTCTAATTATCCTTCAGCCATACTGAAATCCTTTGACCAACACATATTTAACCTTCCTCATTCATCACAGCTCCAAGTCTCTCATATCTCTTTTCCCAGTCATCAGCTATAGTCTTCTGGACCCACCCCACCCCTATATCCTCTGCTACTTTCAAATCATCCGAGCGAGGAACTAAAAAGACACCTTTAAATTACCTCAACCTAACTACCTTCAAAACTCTAGCAGTTACTCATAAAAGCTTACTGTAACTACCATATCTATTAAATCAATCATAGCAGTATTATCCCTACATAGATTATTTACAATTGTGACTGGAGCAATATCTGGTAGTTTGAGATCATTTGACTGACTGATGGGCCATTCACTAACAGGTAAACACATGAAGGGGGGTCCATTCTGCCATGAAGAATTACAACCTAAAAGCATAGGGTGTGTTTTACCTTGTAGTTAAGTCTGCTGGATTATTTCCTGAGGATGTCTAAAACCATTAAACAGACTTTGATTTAGATTGAATTTCTGATACTCTAGTAGCGACAAAAATATTAATACTGCTTGACTTATTACAAATTTGTGCTCAAACAATAGATGAATTAATAATATGTATGACTGACTCAGATTCAATGTCTATTACCTTCTCAATCACAATCCTCAACCGGCAGACCAACACAGCCCCACATAGCTATAACCGTGGTATGGTGAGCTGTCGAGTAAGGGCAATCCTATTCTTTGCCATCAAGAGTTTACTTATAAAGGGTCCCTCCCTCACTTTCTATCTCACGTACGCTCAGGCTCCATGAGCTAGCTTACTCGCATCTGAAAAAATTACTAGATCAGGCTTACCAACGGCATCTTTAGGCTTCACACATCTATGAAACGTCAAGTTTTCTAACTCATACATTTCTTTAAATAACTTTCTCCATCTTTCATACATATATTCTAGCATTGCTTCATCCCAATCTATTATTCGCTCATTTTCATTGATGGTGGTTAGTAAATCACGCGTAAGCAATTTTACTTTCAAGGTGAATGGCACATTGAACCCAAGGGGATCATATACCGAAGCAGTTTGACTGAGTACTATCCTTCGTTTTAACGTATTCGGGAGTTTCTTATCGATTTCTGATTTCTTTATGGGTGGCTCCATTCGAATATTTTTTACTTTATTGGAGAAATTTATCTTTATCACATAGAAAAACAGGTCCTCCTTAGGATTCCAGTTCAACCCCAGTACCTTTTCCTTATCTTCTGGACTCTCACCTGACATAAACCAGTGCTTGATCTGAAATCCTCCCCGTGATAATATTACATTAGCTTCTACTATACTTCTTTTAGCCCTTTCAACTGTCGATACACATGACAGTATATCATCAACATACAAGTTGCGATTGATCATCTCTGCTGTTAGGGGAAAGGATTCATCTATCTCGGTGGTTTTACGTAAGGCCATCTTCG
>NC_090755.1:81857722-81862722 GCF_036898095.1 Palaemon carinicauda
AAGGGCACCACATGCCTCAAGGCCTTTACAAAAACCAAATCACAAACTATGGAGTAGATGATTACACACAGTAAACCTATTAAGACGTTTTGCCAGAAGACGTTCAAGAACTTCAGATGATATGTGAGTTATGGAAATTGGGCGGTAGTCAATGGGACTTGAGCTACCACTGTGGAGGATTAATTTTTGTGTTTATTTTTATTTATTTTTTGCTTGTCAAATCCAGAGAGAGAGAGAGAGAGAGAGAGAGAGAGAGAGAGAGAGAGAGAGAGAGAGAGAGAGAGAGAGAGAGAGGGGTAGCTAGTTTATTGATTGTTTGTTGTGAGAAAGACTGTTGGTATAAATGAGATTGTTTGTTTATGTTTTTAGTTAAGTTACGACTGTGGTGAATTTCTTGGGTGAATGGATTTTTTATTTGACTACAGCTAGAGGCAGTTGTGTGTGTGCAAAGGTAGTAGCATCATCTGCATATGCAACAAGCTTGTTTTCTAGACCAAATTTGTGACTTGAGCTACCACTGTGGAGGATTAATTTTTGTGTTTATTTTTATTTATTTTTTTCTTGTCAAATCCAGAGAGAGAGAGAGAGAGAGAGAGAGAGAGAGAGAGAGAGAGAGAGAGAGAGAGAGAGAGAGAGAGAGAGAGAGAGAGAGAGAGAGAGAGAGGGGGGGGGTAGCTAGTTTATTGATTGTTTGTTGTGAGAAAGACTGTTGGTATAAATGAGATTGTTTGTTTATGTTTTTAGTTAAGTTACGACTGTGGTGAATTTCTTGGGTGAATGGATTTTTTATTTGACTACAGCTAGAGACAGTTGTGTGTGTGTGAATGCTGGATTACCATTATTATTATTTTGACCAGAGTGGAAGTGTTGATTTATTTTTTGATTACGTACAGTTTTGCTTATATTTGCGTGTCGTGATTGTGAATGATAAGAAGAGTTTATTATTAATCTTTGATTATAGTGCGTTAGTTTAGTTAGCTAAGAGTGTTCGTAAGTGATTTTCTTTTTTTATTTGTTTCAGGCCGTAATTCCTCCTTTGGAGAGTTATTTTTTTGAATGCCGATCTATAGATGCTAGCCTGGCCTGTAATTAATTGTATTTAGACTGCTCCTTTGTATTACTCAACCCTTTATGACCTGGCCTTTGTATTAAGATTATGGATGATGATGATGATGATGATGATGATGAAGATGACACCTATGACCTGAAGAGTTAAGGCTGTTGTGCCAAATAAGACAGTTGGCTATGTGAATCATTGGATAAGTGTTTTTTTTTTGTGACTGTTATCTCGCAAAAGTGTTAGTGAACACACGTAATATATATATATATATATATATATATATATATATATATATATATATATATATATATATATATATATATATATATATATATATATATATATATATATATATATATGTTTTTGTGTTTTGAAGTCTGGGTTGCGGTAAATATGTTTAAATTTTGTTAGTGTTTAGTTTTAAGCTTTATTGATTTTGAGGGTTTATTTGATTGTTGAGGGGTTTTACCCGTTAATTATTTTAGTTTTAAGGAATATAGTTTCAAGATTATGTTTTGTTTTTATGTCCTTTTTGCCCAAGAGTCTAGCTGCTGATAAGGTAAGGGGAAAGTTTGTGCTGAGGAGACATTTGTCTGTTTAGAGTGATTCAATGGTGTGGGGGTTGTTCTTGTGACATCCCGCCACATTATCTTGGTGCCCAAACAGGGACTGCCGAGGTGGGACTGGAAGCAGGACTCTTGGACAAAGGACTGAATTAGGATAAGAAATTAGAATTAAGACTTAAAATTGAGGAGCAGGACAAGTTATTAAGGGAGGAATTGCAGCTGAGTAAGGAGCGTGAGGAGAAATTGCTGCATGAGAATAGGAGGCTGAGTTGTGAGAATTAGGAGATGCGAAAGGAACTGAAAGCTCTAAAGGGAACTGTAAAGAGAGTGGAAGAAGGTTTTGAGATGAGGATGCAAGAGAATGAGGATTGAAATGAGAAATGAATGGAAGCTATGATGGGGGCAAGTAGTGGGAAAGATGAAAATGTTCATGGGTGAAGGTGCCGTCGGGGGAGTGGCTTCTGCTTCAGGTAATAGGTTGATAGTAGAGGAAAAGGTTAAGGTAAGTGATAATGGGAAAGGAAGTGATAGTGATAGTAATAGTGATAGGGAAGTTAAAGGGACTAGGTATAGTAAGGATGAACAGAAAGGTGAGAGGAAGGATGAAAGGAAAGGTAAAATTGATGCGAAGAAAGAGAAGAAAAAGTGTCAGGATGAGAGCGAGAATGATTGTGAATGGGTGAAAGTGGTGAGTAAGAAAAGGGTTAGGAAGAGTATAATCAAGGATAGGAGTATGAGTGTGGAATTAGATTCTTTATATTCTAGCGAGGAAGTAGGAAACAAGAAGGAAGGTAGCAGTGATGATAGCAGTGAGAATGAACGTGATATGTGTAAGACTGTGTTTATGAGAGAGGTACCTCAGTGTGAAAGGTTTAATGACCATAGTAGTAAGGGTATATACGAGTTTTTCAAGGAGTATGAGAGGTATTGTCAGGATAAGAGAGTTTGGGCTAGGGAGTTAGGAGAATATTTCACTGGATATTTGTTGACGACGTATGGTAGGATAATGAGTGTGGGGGATGTTGAATATGATAGTTTGAAAGGTAGGATAATTGAGCAGGTAAAATGTATGAAAGGGAGTGTTTGGTATAACTTTAAGAATGAATCTGATGAAGCCCGGATGAAGGTAGGAAAAGCAATATCAATGTATGTATGTAGGTTGGAAACGTTAGCTAGGAAGAAGAATGGGGATGAAGGCATAAATGAAAATAAGAAATTAATAAAGAAGTTTTTGACTACTATACCTGAGAATGTTGCTGTGTTTAGTAATTTGAAACGGAAGGAAAAAATGAGGTGGACGAAAGAAAGCCTGACATGGAATGATATTTTAGAGATAGTTGAGGATTACGAGTTAGATAGGTGTATGAAAGAAAGTAAACCTGTGAGTGTAAAAACTTGAATGGAGGAAAGTGTGCCAGAATCTGTTAGTTTTAGGGATGCTGTTATGAGAGGACAGATGAGGGTAGCTGATAGTGTAGTAGATAGGAGTTTTAGGGCGAGTAATGTAGGAATACATGTACAGACAAATGAAGGTTTTAGGCAAGGGAATCAGGTTTGGAGATATAGGAGTGTTAATGTGTAGTGAGATAGGTCAGATAGCCGTGTCTGTGGTGAAAAGTGTTATAGGTGTGGAAACGAAGGTCATAAGAAGAATGAATGTAGATGGGCTCTAGGTGCTTGTTTTGGATGTGGTGAGGTAGGGCAAAGAATTAGCGAGTGCAAGAAAGAGAAAGGGGTAAAATGTTATTGGTGTGGTATGACTGGTAAGGATGGTCTGCTAGAATGTGCAAGGAGCCGCAGGGTAAGTGTATTGAATGTTCGTGTAGGTTTACTACATGAAGGCATGATGGGTGAAAGACCTTAAGACTGCATGAATGCAAAAGTAAATTTTAATGGAATAGAGCTAGTTGGTCTGATTGATACTGGTTGTGGTGTCAATTAAATGTTTAGGAATGCGTACGATAAGGTAAGGGATGTTTGTGAATTTAGGGGTTGTGAAGGTGAAGTGAAGGAATTGGTAATTTAAGTATGTCTGGACAAGGAAAGTTACGTGAAAATGTTATGATGGAAGATAATAATTTTTATGTGGTTGAGGGAGTATATGACAAATATGATGTCTTGTTAGGTTATAATCTTTTGAAAAAATGTGGTATTATTGTACATCCTAGTGTAAATATGATAAAGATGAAAGTTAAGGGTAAATTTGGTGGGGAATTTTATTTGAATGATGATTGTAGTCTATGTACAAAAGTATGGAAAGGTGTGTCGTTAAGAGCGAAAGGTGTTAAATTGTCAAGAGAGGGGCGTGAGGTTGTCAGTGTAATAGTTGCATGGCCGAATAGTCTGGGAATAGACAATGGTGACAATTGTGAATACGTAGTGGAAGGTTCGGAAGCAAATAATTTAGTGGAAACAAGTGTGCATGTGTATGATGGTAATTTGAATTTGCAGGAGCCGAAGGTGTATGTGAACCTGCTGCCGACTGTAAGGAGGAAGAGAATACAGGGTATACGTGAGGGTGATTGCATTGGATGTATGTATACGTTGGTCAACGTAGAGGATGAAAGGTATGTTAAATTGAGACATGTTATGACAGGTAAGATAAAGCAGGATGACGATTGGGATTGTGAAAGTTTGAAAGAAAGAATTATTGTAGATGAGAATATAAGTGAGGGTGAAATTGTATAAGATATTATGGGATAGACGGTGAGTTTTGAGTCATGGTGACGAGGATTGTTGGGGGTCAAAGCTGCCTGAATTTAAGATAGGTTTTAGTAATGATACCCCCCTATATCAGCGTCCCCGACATTTTTCTACGCCTATTGCCAGAGAAATAGAAGAGCAGTGCCAGGAGTTAGAGCAAATAGGTGTAATAGAAAGGAGTGAGAGCGCCTGGAATAACCCCATTGTACCTGCAAGAAAGCCAGATGGAAGTTTACACATGTGTGTTGATTATAGGAAGGAGAATGAAGTAACTATTAAAGAACGTTTCCCGATGAATGTGGTATCTGACTCTGTGTATAAGATGCATGGTATGAAGGTTTTTACAAAGTTAGATTTAGTTAGGGGCTATTACCAGATGCTTCTGGCAGAGGGGAGCCGGCCCATTACGGCATTTTCGAGAAGTAATTGTCACTGTCAATTTAGAAGATTAAGTTTGGGCCTTGCTAATGCGCCTGCTGCCTTCCAGAGGGCAATGGATGTTGTTTTGGCTGGGTTTGATCGACAGAAGGTGACTGTTTTTATAGATGATATTTTGATTGCAAGTGAGACTGTTGAGGAACACATGCAGTTGCTTGAAGCAGTATTAGAACATTTGATAGAATTTGGTGTGAAAGTTAAGCTTAAAAGGTGTACATGGGTAGCCGGGAAGT
>NC_090755.1:81867595-81870095 GCF_036898095.1 Palaemon carinicauda
TTTGTCCCACTCATGCTTTTGAAATCCATCCCATCCTCAGGCTGTGTATTTGTGCCAATTGTCGATATCGGTGTTTTAATAACATCTGCCCAGGGCAATAAACTTGGGTTAGTACACCTTTGTATTATAAGTTTTTGTGATAGGATGTATTCAATAAATATGTCATGGTTTTAAATACTCAATTTCCTTAACCTTATGTTATCTATTACTTTATGGAATAAGTTTCGCTAGTTGAAACTCCCTGGTGCTCGTATGAAGAGAATCTTTTGCCCATTCTTTAAAGAGAAAGAAAGAAGGTGAAAGAGGCTCTTTTCACGGCCTCTCTTCTATAAAAAAGGTAAAGATCTCTATTTTTATCATCGTTGTTCGAATTAACGCTTGAGGTGGTGTCGAAACTTCATTAGTGGAAGAAACCGAGACGCCTGTAGGCCTCTAATGTACCTAATGAAGCGGAAGTGTGCTCTCTCTCTCTCTCTCTCTCTCTCTCTCTCTCTGTATATATATATATAGATATATGTAATATATATATATATATATATACATATATATATATATACATACATATATATATATATATATATATAGTATGTGTGCGTGCGTTACAGCCATGAACAGAAAAAGTGAAAGGACTTGATTGGAGTTAGTACTTTTGTCTTGTCAACAAGACGATATTGTCAACTCCAGGCCAGTCTTTTCGCTTTCCCTTTAGTGGCTATAATATATAATTTTGGTTCATATTGTATTTGTTGTTATTTACACGCACACAGTAGCACACACACACCCATATATATATATATAATATATATTACATGAAAGAGAGAGAGAGAGAGAGAGAGAGAGAGAGAGATTTTCTAGCTGTTATAATGGATCATTCTTCCTATTTATTTACTGTGTATTTCTTTATCCTATTAATGATTAAGTTTAGCAAATGTCAAATGTGATATTACATTTGATGACGAATTAGCATTGCAAGAAAGTATTTAAGATCATGCGAACAATAGCCTAAATGTTTACGTCAATTATGAAAAAAATTACATGTATCGAGAATATACGACCATTTCCAGAGTGGTTGCCGTTCAGCGTGATAAGATATATATATATATAATATATATATATATATATATATAGATATATATATAACATATATATATATATATATTTATATATATATCATATATATATATATATATATATATATTTATATATATATATATATATATATATTTATATATATATATATATTTGTATATATATATATATTTATATATATATATATATGTATATATATATATATTCATATATATATATATGTGTATATATATATATATATATATATATTATACATACAGTGAGAGAGAGAGAGAGAGAGAGAGAGAGCGTACTCTTTATCATGTAGGAGATATTATCAATAACCATGGTAATAAAACCGTATCATTTTAGCGTGTAATCCACCTTGATTAAACCTTAGACAACTTCGCGTAACTTGACCCTCCATTCGTTATGGTAGTTAGCGGCCATCATCATCTTGTTTAACTAGTTTATCAAGTCTTCGTAGTAGTTTATCGATCGAATGTAAAGTTGCTAACACTTCTCGCTGGAAAAATGAAAGTTGATGCGAATGTCCTGTTTCAGTTGTACTCGAATTAAACTAATCTGATTTCATTTTTTTATGTTTTTTTTTTTCAATGACAGGTTTGTTGGGAACATGTGACGTGTTTGAATTAAGAATACTTTAGTTTTGTATTTTTAATCGGAAATTTATATTCCATTGTTCATATCGCACAGTTTTGATGTGTATATATATATATACATATATACATATATATATATATATATTTTATATATATATATATATCATAAATATATGTTATATATATATTATATATATACATATATATATCATAAGTATATATTATATATATATAGTTTTGACGTGTATATATATATATCAAATATTTATTATATATATATATATATATATATATATATATATATACATATATATATATATATATATATCATAAATATATATTATATATATATATTGTATATATTATATATATTATATATATTGTATTTATAGTATATATATATATATATATATATATCATAAATATATATTATATATATACATATATATATATATCATAAATATATATTATATATATATATTGTATATATTATATATATTATATTTATAGTATATATATATATATATATATATAGTTATGGGAAGTAAATAGATTTTTTAGTAAATATCCTGTCGACATAACCTGCTTCTATTACTCTGTTTTTTTTTTTCAAGTCATAAATCAACTTAATATCGTTCCCTTTTGTGTTGAACCGTATTATAATCTTCCTACTCATAATCTTTTGGAGATTTTAGAATATTTTAAAAATAGTTTTTTTTGTAAACCTTCAAGTTTTTTATTTGCTAACTTCATTCTTGGTACGATTATCTGTTATATAGTTTTGATAGAAGGTTTGATCTTTCGATTTT
>NC_090755.1:81875095-81877595 GCF_036898095.1 Palaemon carinicauda
AGTGTCCTTCTTAATAGGGCAATGTCACTGTCCCTTACCTCTGCCATTCATGAGCGACCTTTAAACCTTTAAACGTGGGTAGGATAAATGAGATGCTTTTATTCTTGAACCCATTGATTTAGGGGAGCCTTTTTTTATAATGTTGAAAAGAAGAAAACATTAGTTGGCATCGCCTTAAATTTCATTACAATATATCATTAACTGTTAGAATAAATGTAGTTGTTCCGAGAACTTCCATCATTAACTTCTCTTTAAAAAAAAAGAAAAAAAATTATCGTCTAAGTTTTAAAACATTTCACCTCTCAAAATATATTTTGGGTCCAGATAAATGACCAGGAGCCGAAATCTATTGCAACCTGGTCTCCCACTGCATTGACAAGCGTGCCAGCAATAACTGTCCTTCGTAAAGAACTGTGCAATTTCCCTTTTACTTTGCAAGTTCAGCTATTTATTATGGAGAGTCATGGTCGCCGACAACCCAAGTCACATATATTTCATCAACGTTTATTTTCTTCTCTGAACGTTATGAAAGAAATGGGTTTATTGGTCGTAACTGCATGTATGAGTGGTGTTGATTTATTGAATACATTGCCTATGCTTCCAAGATATAATTTGTTAACTATGCTGAGTTTCGCTCTCTCTCTCTCTCTCTCTCTCTCTCTCTCTCTCTCGGACAGGTTGATAATTGTCTTTAACGCTGTTTCTTTTTTAAGGTAATTCCTAAAAGTTAATTCTCTCTCTCTCTCTCTCTCTCTCTCTCTCTCTCTGACAGGAGATAATTGTCTTTAACGCTGTTTCGTTTCTTTAAGGTAATTCCTAAAAGTTAATTCTCTCTCTCTCTCTCTCTCTCTCTCTCTCTGACAGGAGGTAATTGTCTTTAACGCTGTTTCGTTTCTTTAAAGTAATTCCTTAAAGTTAATTCTCTCTCTCTCACTCTCTCTCTTTCTCTCTCTCTCCCTCTCTCTCTCTCTCTCTCTCTCTCTCTCTCTCTGACAGGAGATAATCGTCTTTAACGCTGTTTCGTTTCTTTAAGGTAATTCCTAAAAGTTAATTCTCTCTCTCTCTCTCTCTCTCTCTCTCTCTCTGACAGGAGATAATCGTCTTTAACGCTGTTTCGTTTCTTTAAGGTAATTCCTAAAAGTTAATTCTCTCTCTCTCTCTCTCTCTCTCTCGGACAGGAGATAATCGTCTTTAACGCTGTTTCGTTTCTTTAAGGTAATTCCTAAAAGTTAATTCTCTCTCTCTCTCTCTCTCTCTCTCTCTCTCTCTCTCGGACAGGAGATAATTGTCTTTAACGCTGTTTCGTTTCTTTAAGGTAATTCCTAAAAGTTAATTCTCTCTCTCTCTCTCTCTCTCTCTCTCTCTCTCTCTCTGACAGGAGATAATCGTCTTTAACGCTGTTTCGTTTCTTTAAGGTAATTCCTAAAAGTTAATTCTCTCTCTCTCTCTCTCTCTCTCTCTCTCTCTCTGACAGGAGATAATCGTCTTTAACGCTGTTTCGTTTCTTTAAGGTAATTCCTAAAAGTTAATTCTCTCTCTCTCTCTCTCTCTCTCTCTCTCTCTCTCTCTGACAGGAGATAATTGTCTTTAACGCTGTTTCGTTTCTTTAAGGTAATTCCTAAAAGTTAATTCTCTCTCTCTCTCTCTCTCTCACTCTCTCTCTCTCTCTCTCTGACAGGAGATAATTGTCTTTAACGCTGTTTCGTTTCTTTAAGGTAATTCCTAAAAGTTAATTCTCTCTCTCTCTCTCTCTCTCTCTCTCTCTCTCTGACAGGAGATAATTGTCTTTAACGCTGTTTCGTTTCTTTAAGGTAATTCCTAAAAGTTAATTCTCTCTCTCTCTCTCTCTCTCTCTCTCTCTCTCTGACAGGAGATAATCGTCTTTAACGCTGTTTCGTTTCTTTAAGGTAATTCCTAAAAGTTAATTCTCTCTCTCTCTCTCTCTCTCTCTGACAGGAGATAATCGTCTTTAACGCTGTTTCGTTTCTTTAAGGTAATTCCTAAAAGTTAATTCTCTCTCTCTCTCTCTCTCTCTCTCTCTCTCTCTCTCTGACAGGAGATAATCGTCTTTAACGCTGTTTCGTTTCTTTAAGGTAATTCCTATAAGTTAATTCTCTCTCTCTCTCTCTCTCTCTCTCTCTCTCTCTCTGACAGGAGATAATCGTCTTTAACGCTGTTTCGTTTCTTTAAGGTAATTCCTAAAAGTTAATTCTCTCTCTCTCTCTCTCTCTCTCTCTCTGACAGGAGATAATCGTCTTTAACGCTGTTTCGTTTCTTTAAGGTAATTCTTAAAAGTTAATTCTCTCTCTCTCTCTCTCTCTCTCTCTCTCTCTCTCTGACAGGAGATAATCGTCTTTAACGCTGTTTCGTTTCTTTAAGGTAATTCCTAAAAGTTAATTCTCTCTCTCTCTCTCTCTCTCTCTCGGACAGGAGATAATCGTCTTTAACGCTGTTTCGTTTCTTTAAGGTAATTCCTAAAAGTTAATTCTCTCTCTCTCTC
>NC_090755.1:81887595-81892512 GCF_036898095.1 Palaemon carinicauda
TTTGATAAGGGAGACTTTGATTTCTCAACATTGGACAGAGAAAGGGTTCCGCTTCCTTATCTCCACCAGGGGTGAGAATGTTTGCCGTATTACCTGTCATCCCTAATCGTGTATGTTAAAGGTTATTAGGTCAAACGTAGATAACAATATCCAAATCTAACCCATATAGATACTTGTGCGCAATTATTTATATAGATAAGCCGAGTACGTACAATATCTTATTTTACTTGCCATTGTTGTAGAAGTTTGAACTTTCACAGCTAAATATCTACCTATATATTTAGGGTTGTGGTGGCTTGGTGGTAGCGTCCTTGCCTGATGATTGCCAGCCTATGGTTCGAGTCCCGCTCAAACTTGTTAGTTCCCTTGGTCGCTGCAACTTCACCATTGTTGTGAGCTAAGGATGGTAGGTTTGGGGAGCCTACAGGTCTGTCTGCTTAGCCATCAGCAGCCATTTACCTGGCCCACCTTGGTCCTACCTTAGATGGAAAGGGGCCTTGGGCGCTGATCTAACGTAATTTTTAGTTCCCTTGGTCGCTGCAACTTCACCATTCTTGTGAGCTAAGGATGGTTGGTTTGGGGAGCCTACAGGTCTATCTGCTTAGCCATCAGCAGCCATTGCCTGGCCCACTTTGGTCCTACCTTGGATGGAAAGGGGCCGTGAGCGCTGATCAAACGTAATATGGTTAGTCTCTAGGGCAGTGTCCTTCTTAATAGGGCAATGTCACTGTCCCTTACCTCTGCCATTCATGAGCGACCTTTAAACCTTTAAACGTGGGTAGGATAAATGAGATGCTTTTATTCTTGAACCCATTGATTTAGGGGAGCCTTTTTTTATAATGTTGAAAAGAAGAAAACATTAGTTGGCATCGCCTTAAATTTCATTACAATATATCATTAACTGTTAGAATAAATGTAGTTGTTCCGAGAACTTCCATCATTAACTTCTCTTTAAAAAAAAAGAAAAAAAATTATCGTCTAAGTTTTAAAACATTTCACCTCTCAAAATATATTTTGGGTCCAGATAAATGACCAGGAGCCGAAATCTATTGCAACCTGGTCTCCCACTGCATTGACAAGCGTGCCAGCAATAACTGTCCTTCGTAAAGAACTGTGCAATTTCCCTTTTACTTTGCAAGTTCAGCTATTTATTATGGAGAGTCATGGTCGCCGACAACCCAAGTCACATATATTTCATCAACGTTTATTTTCTTCTCTGAACGTTATGAAAGAAATGGGTTTATTGGTCGTAACTGCATGTATGAGTGGTGTTGATTTATTGAATACATTGCCTATGCTTCCAAGATATAATTTGTTAACTATGCTGAGTTTCGCTCTCTCTCTCTCTCTCTCTCTCTCTCTCTCTCTCTCTCGGACAGGTTGATAATTGTCTTTAACGCTGTTTCTTTTTTAAGGTAATTCCTAAAAGTTAATTCTCTCTCTCTCTCTCTCTCTCTCTCTCTCTGACAGGAGATAATTGTCTTTAACGCTGTTTCGTTTCTTTAAGGTAATTCCTAAAAGTTAATTCTCTCTCTCTCTCTCTCTCTCTCTCTCTCTCTCTCTGACAGGAGGTAATTGTCTTTAACGCTGTTTCGTTTCTTTAAAGTAATTCCTTAAAGTTAATTCTCTCTCTCTCACTCTCTCTCTTTCTCTCTCTCTCCCTCTCTCTCTCTCTCTCTCTCTCTCTCTCTCTCTCTGACAGGAGATAATCGTCTTTAACGCTGTTTCGTTTCTTTAAGGTAATTCCTAAAAGTTAATTCTCTCTCTCTCTCTCTCTCTCTCTCTCTCTGACAGGAGATAATCGTCTTTAACGCTGTTTCGTTTCTTTAAGGTAATTCCTAAAAGTTAATTCTCTCTCTCTCTCTCTCTCTCTCTCGGACAGGAGATAATCGTCTTTAACGCTGTTTCGTTTCTTTAAGGTAATTCCTAAAAGTTAATTCTCTCTCTCTCTCTCTCTCTCTCTCTCTCTCTCTCGGACAGGAGATAATTGTCTTTAACGCTGTTTCGTTTCTTTAAGGTAATTCCTAAAAGTTAATTCTCTCTCTCTCTCTCTCTCTCTCTCTCTCTGACAGGAGATAATCGTCTTTAACGCTGTTTCGTTTCTTTAAGGTAATTCCTAAAAGTTAATTCTCTCTCTCTCTCTCTCTCTCTCTCTCTCTCTGACAGGAGATAATCGTCTTTAACGCTGTTTCGTTTCTTTAAGGTAATTCCTAAAAGTTAATTCTCTCTCTCTCTCTCTCTCTCTCTCTCTCTCTCTGACAGGAGATAATTGTCTTTAACGCTGTTTCGTTTCTTTAAGGTAATTCCTAAAAGTTAATTCTCTCTCTCTCTCTCTCTCTCACTCTCTCTCTCTCTCTCTCTGACAGGAGATAATTGTCTTTAACGCTGTTTCGTTTCTTTAAGGTAATTCCTAAAAGTTAATTCTCTCTCTCTCTCTCTCTCTCTCTCTCTCTCTCTGACAGGAGATAATTGTCTTTAACGCTGTTTCGTTTCTTTAAGGTAATTCCTAAAAGTTAATTCTCTCTCTCTCTCTCTCTCTCTCTCTCTCTCTGACAGGAGATAATCGTCTTTAACGCTGTTTCGTTTCTTTAAGGTAATTCCTAAAAGTTAATTCTCTCTCTCTCTCTCTCTCTCTCTGACAGGAGATAATCGTCTTTAACGCTGTTTCGTTTCTTTAAGGTAATTCCTAAAAGTTAATTCTCTCTCTCTCTCTCTCTCTCTCTCTCTCTCTCTCTGACAGGAGATAATCGTCTTTAACGCTGTTTCGTTTCTTTAAGGTAATTCCTATAAGTTAATTCTCTCTCTCTCTCTCTCTCTCTCTCTCTCTCTCTGACAGGAGATAATCGTCTTTAACGCTGTTTCGTTTCTTTAAGGTAATTCCTAAAAGTTAATTCTCTCTCTCTCTCTCTCTCTCTCTGACAGGAGATAATCGTCTTTAACGCTGTTTCGTTTCTTTAAGGTAATTCCTTAAAAGTTAATTCTCTCTCTCTCTCTCTCTCTCTCTCTCTCTCTCTCTCTGACAGGAGATAATCGTCTTTAACGCTGTTTCGTTTCTTTAAGGTAATTCCTAAAAGTTAATTCTCTCTCTCTCTCTCTCTCTCTCTCTCTCTCTCGGACAGGAGATAATCGTCTTTAACGCTGTTTCGTTTCTTTAAGGTAATTCCTAAAAGTTAATTCTCTCTCTCTCTCTCTCTCTCTCTCTCTCTCTCTCTGACAGGAGATAATCGTCTTTAACGCTGTTTCGTTTCTTTAAGGTAATTCCTAAAAGTTAATTCTCTCTCTCTCTCTCTCTCTCTCTCTCTCTCTCTCTCTGACAGGAGATAATCGTCTTTAACGCTGTTTCGTTTCTTTAAGGTAATTCCTAAAAGTTAATTCTCTCTCTCTCTCTCTCTCTCTCTCTCTCTCTCTGACAGGAGATAATCGTCTTTAACGCTGTTTCGTTTCTTTAAGGTAATTCCTAAAAGTTAATTCTCTCTCTCTCTCTCTCTCTCTCTCTCTCTCTCTCTGACAGGAGATAATCGTCTTTAACGCTGTTTCGTTTCTTTAAGGTAATTCCTAAAAGTTAATTCTCTCTCTCTCTCTCTCTCTCTCTCTCTCTCTCTGACAGGAGATAATCGTTTTTAACGCTGTTTCGTTTCTTTAAGGTAATTCCTAAAAGTTAATTTCTCTCTCTCTCTCTCTCTCTCTCTCTCTCTCTCTCTCGGACAGGAGATAATTGTCTTTAACGCTGTTTCGTTTCTTTAAGGTAATTCCTAAAAGTTAATTCTCTCTCTCTCTCTCTCTCTCTCTCTCTCTCTCTGACAGGAGATAATCGTCTTTAACGCTGTTTCGTTTCTTTAAGGTAATTCCTAAAAGTTAATTCTCTCTCTCTCTCTCTCTCTCTCTCTCTCTCGACAGGAGATAATCGTCTTTAACGCTGTTTCGTTTCTTTAAGGTAATTCCTAAAAGTTAATTCTCTCTCTCTCTCTCTCTCTCTCGGACAGGAGATAATCGTCTTTAACGCTGTTTCGTTTCTTTAAGGTAATTCCTAAAAGTTAATTCTCTCTCTCTCTCTCTCTCTCTCTCTCTCTCTCTCTCTGACAGGAGATAATCGTCTTTAACGCTGTTTCGTTTCTTTAAGGTAATTCCTAAAAGTTAATTCTCTCTCTCTCTCTCTCTCTCTCTCTCTCTCTCTGACAGGAGATAATCGTCTTTAACGCTGTTTCGTTTCTTTAAGGTAATTCCTAAAAGTTAATTCTCTCTCTCTCTCTCTCTCTCTCTCTCTCTCTCTCTGACAGGAGATAATCGTCTTTAACGCTGTTTCGTTTCTTTAAGGTAATTCCTAAAAGTTAATTCTCTCTCTCTCTCTCTCTCTCTCTCTCTCTCTCTGACAGGAGATAATCGTCTTTAACGCTGTTTCGTTTCTTTAAGGTAATTCCTAAAAGTTAATTCTCTCTCTCTCTCTCTCTCTCTCTCTCTCTCTGACAGGAGATAATCGTCTTTAACGCTGTTTCGTTTCTTTAAGGTAATTCCTAAAAGTTAATTCTCTCTCTCTCTCTCTCTCTCTCTCTCTCTCTCTCTCTGACAGGAGATAATCGTCTTTAACGCTGTTTCGTTTCTTTAAGGTAATTCCTAAAAGTTAATTCTCTCTCTCTCTCTCTCTCTCTCTCTCTCTCTCTGACAGGAGATAATCGTCTTTAACGCTGTTTCGTTTCTTTAAGGTAATTCCTAAAAGTTAATTCTCTCTCTCTCTCTCTCTCTCTCTCTCTCTCTCTCGACAGGAGATAATCGTCTTTAACGCTGTTTCGTTTCTTTAAGGTAATTCCTAAAAGTTAATTCTCTCTCTCTCTCTCTCTCTCTCTCTCTGACAGGAGATAATCGTCTTTAACGCTGTTTCGTTTCTTTAAGGTAATTCCTAAAAGTTAATTCTCTCTCTCT
>NC_090755.1:81893012-81898012 GCF_036898095.1 Palaemon carinicauda
CTTCCTCCTGTTATTTTTTAAATCTTTATAGTTTATATATGAAAGATTTATTCTATATATACTATATATATAGCAGGCACTTTCTCTTTTATATATAAATATATATATATATATATATATATATATATATATATATATATACACACACACAAATGAAAAAAATAAGACACATCATCACCCTACCACAAAATCACCAAGCTAGCTCAAAAAAAAAAAGTTCCTCCCGCAGGGAATCCACCTAACTTCTGCCCTCTAGGGGAATTGTACGTAACCTGATGATATATCTAATGAGAGGACTAATGTCCTGAGAAATGTATGAACGGTGTGAACTGCCACCTGTTAATGAGTAGCTGAGAGATTTCTAGAGGAAAAGGTGACTGTGACGGAGAATGTAATATATAGGTTTCCGAATCGGCCATTTTTGCAGGTACATAGTTCTTTTCACTGGTGTGTGTGTATGGGGTAATGAGAAAAATTATGGATACAAACATACATATACAAACGTCACTAGAATTAACCTATTTGGAGGTGCATGTCAAATGGGGTGCTAGTAAAAGTAAGTGTGTGTGTGTGTATGTACGTATGTATGTATGTATGCATGAATGTATATATATGTATGCATGTATATATATGTATGTATGTATGTATATCTATATCTATCTATCTATCTATCTATATATATATATATATATATACACATACATATTACTGTAATAATGTGTATATGTATGTATGTATGGTGTATATATATACATACATACATAACACACACACACACACACACACATATATATATATATATATATATATGAAAAGACATTTAAAGCATTAAGATTAATCGGCTGATCTCTGGTTTTTACAATACCATGTCATAGAAAAAGTGTTAGGAATATAACAAGATGGATAATGTAGCTAACAATTAAAACCATAAAACCTCCATTTGAGGGGTTACGGTTAGTGCCATGTATATAGAAATCCATAAAGATTTACAACTATAGTCCATTTCTTTTAGCGAGTCATATTTGCACCGACTCGCAACGGTGCCCTTTTAGCTCGGAAAAGTTTCCTGGTCGCTGATTGGTTAGAATTATCTTTCGCAGCGGTGCCCTTTTAGCTCGGGAAAAGTTTCCTGATCGCTGATTGGTTAGAATTATCTTGTCCAACCAATCAGCGATCAGGAAACTTCTTTCCCACCGCTATCCCTACATTAAGGGGTCGGTTGCAGGGCGTACCCTGTCCAATGCCTTCTATCAAAGGCACCCTCTTCCACCAAATCTATTCTCTCTAGATAAATAATATCTGGATTGTTAAATCCAAAATCAAACTTGTTCATATTTAAGTATTAAAAAAAAAATCTCATACACACACACAATCCTTCATAATAATTTTCAGTTAAATTCCTATACACACACACACTAATATTTTCAGTTAAATTCCTGTACGCACACAATAATATTTTCAGTTAAATTCCTATACGCCACACTAATATTTTCAGTTAAATTCCTATACGCACACACTCCTTCATAATAATTACCAGTTAAATTCCTATACACACACGCTCCTTCATAATAATTTTCAGTTAAATTCCTATATACACACACTCCTTCATAATAATCTTCAGTTAAATTCCTGTACACCCACACTCCTTCATAATAATTTTCAGTTAATTTCCTATACACACACTCCTTCATTAAAATTTTCAATTAAATTCCTATACACACACACTCCTTCATAATAATTTTCATTTAAATTCCTATACACACACACTCCTTCATAATAATTTTCAGTTAAATATCTATACACACACACACTCCTTCATAATAATTTTCAGCTAAATTTCTATACACACACACACACTCCTTCATAATAATTTTCAGTTAAATTCCTATACACACACACTCCTTCATAATAATTTTCAGTTAAATTCCTATACACACACACTCCTTCATAATAATTTTCAGTTAAATTTCTATACACACACACACTCCTTCATAATAATTTTCAGTTAAATTCCTAAACACAAACACTCCTTCATAATAATTTTCAGTTAAATTCCTATACACACACACTCCTTCATAATAATTTTCAGTTAAATTCCTATACACAAACACTCCTTCAAAATAATTTTCAGTTAACTTCCTATACACAAACACTCCTTCATAATAATTTTCAGTTAAATTCCTATACACACACACTCTTCATAATAATTTTCATTTAAATTCCTATACACACACACTCCTTCATAATAATTTTCAGTTAAATTCCTATACACACACACACACACACTCCTTCATAATAATTTTCAGTTAAATTCCTATACACACACACACTTCATAATAATTTTCAGTTAAATTCCTATACACACACACTCCTTCATAATAATTTTCAATTAATATCCTATACACACACACTCCTTCATAATAATTTTCAGTTAAATTCCTATATACACACACACACTCCTTCATAATAATTTTCAGTTAAATTCCTATACACACACTCCTTCATAAAAATTTTCAGTTAAATTCCTATACAGAGACACACTCCTTCATAATAATTTTCAGTTAAATTCCTGTACACACACACTCCTTCATACTAATTTTCAGTTAAATTCCTATACACACACACTCCTTCATAATAATTTTCAGTTAAATTCCTATACACACACACTCCTTCATAATTATTTTCAGTTAAATTCCTATACACACACACACTTCACAATAATTTTCAGTTAAAATCCTATACACACACACTTCACAATAATTTTCAGTTAAAATCCTATACACACACACTCCTTCATACTAATTTCCAGTTAAATTCCTATACACACACACTCCTTCATAATAATTTCCAGTTAAATTCCTATACACACACACTCCTTCATAATAATTTTCAGTTAAATTCCTATACACACACACACACCTTCATAATAATTTTCAGTTAAATTCCTATCACAAATCAAATCTACCAAAAAGGAATTATTAACTTCACAGGTTCAAAACATCAATTAATTCCTCATTATCAAACATAAATATCTGTCAGCGAATTTTCAACCAGGGAAATTTAAACGCAAAGGCAAAGAAGATATATAACACAAGAACAAGATGCAAAATATCAACTTTACAGGTTAAAAACAATAAATTCCTTATCATCAAACATATCAGATATTTGTCAGCGTAATTTAAACACGAAGACAAAGAGATTTAAAAAAAAATATATGATTATTAATATATAAATCAAACAAAAAAAAATATGTTTACTGAAGTCTATGACTATTAATATATAAATCAAACAAAATATATGTTTACTGAAGTCTATGACTATTAATATATATAAATCAAACAAAATATATGTTTACTGAAGTCTATGACTATTAATATATATAAATCAAACAAAATATATGTTTACTGAAGTCTATGACTATTAATATATATAAATAAAACAAAATATATGTTTAACTGAAGTCTATGAATATTAATATATAAATCAAACAAAATATATGTTTACTGAAGTCTATGACTATTAATATATAAATCAAACAAAATATATGTTTACTGAAGTCTATGACTATTAATATATATAAATCAAACAAAATATATGTTTAACTGAAGTCTATGACTATTAATATATAAATCAAACAAAATATATGTTTACTGAAGTCTATGACTATAAATATATAAATCAAACAAAATATATGTTTACTGAAGTCTATGACTATTAATATATATAAATCAAACAAAATATATGTTTACTGAAGTCTATGACTATAAATATATAAATCAAACAAAATATATGTTTACTGAAGTCTATGACTATTAATATATAAATCAAACAAAATATATGTTTACTGAAGTCTATGACTATTAATATATATAAATCAAACAAAATATATGTTTAACTGAAGTCTATGACTATTAATATATAAATCAAACAAAATATACGTTTACTGAAGTCTATGACTATTAATATATAAATCAAACAAAATATATGTTTAACTGAAGTCTATGACTATTAATATATAAATCAAACAAAAACAATATGTTTACTGAAGTCTACGACTATTAATATATAAATCAAACAAAATATACGTTTACTGAAGTCTATGACTATTAATATATAAATCAAACAAAAAAAATTATGTTTACTGAAGTCTATGACTATTAATATATAAAACAAACAAAATATATGTTTACTGAAGTCCATGACTATTAATATATAAATCAAACAAAATATATGTTTACTGAAGTCTATGACTATTAATATATATAAATCAAACAAAATATATGTTTACTGAAGTCTATGACTATTAATATATAAATCAAACAAAAAATATATGTTTAACTGAAGTCTATGACTATTAATATATAAATCAAACAAAATATATGTTTACTGAAGTCTATGACTATTGATATATATAAATCATACAAAATATATGTTTAACTGAAGTCTATGACTATTAATATATAAATAAAAAAAAATATGTTTACTGAAATCATCAGACTAACGGAGTCCGCCGACTGTAAAATCAAAAAACAGAAGCCAACAGAGATAGCTTATCTCTAGTTGTTTACATTCCCCGATAAAAGCGACTGGTGACATTGTCTAAATCTTCGGTGCACTATCATGAACTATAGTCTTTTTCTTTTAGTGAGGCAGATTTGCACTAACTCGCACGGGTGTCCTCTTAGCTCGGAAATTTTTTCTGATAGCTGATTGGTCTGAAGTATTTTTGTTCGAATACCTCCTACCAATCAGCTATCAGGAAACCTTTCCGAGCTAAAAGGGCACCCATGCGAGTCAATGCAAATCTGCTTCATTAAAATAAATTGACTATAGAGGGGCACACAGTAGAGTGCAGACCTCCGCGGCGGCAGCTTATTTCTCGAACTTTTGCTAGACCTTGACCTTAACCTTTGACCTTAACATGTATTAATTGGCGTGGATTTTCATACACTCAAATATAAACAAATTTGAAGTGTGACAACGATGTCCAAACTTATGGC